>NC_069124.1:34896248-35196248 GCF_026914265.1 Mya arenaria
CAAACTAATTTTTTTCTGAGTCTGTTTTTTGTTTATCATAAATTGTAGATAATTAGCACCATAATCAGACTAATCACCTTTTAAAATATATTGTAAAAGATATGTTTCACCTATGCACCTATCTCTGTCATTCTATTTTTTTTATTTTTGCATATGGAGTCCTATCATTTTTGCGTTTTTTATGTATGTGTAAATCTTTAGAAATACTTTTGCGCTTCTGTTTGTTTTTCAAATTTTCTTTTATAAAGCTAATTGTTGTCATCATTTCTTTACCACATGTAGAAGTGTTTTATTTGTTCATATTTGTTTTATGCATAAACATATATCATTTATGTATGGGGCACATCACTTTTATCAGACCTTAAGCCAATCTTCACGGTAACCTGTACGTACCAACACCAGGACAGGGCACATTCAAAATTTAACTACATGTATTTGGATAAGCAGGTGAAATGCCAGCAAAAATCAAGATCATAAGAATGCTTTATTAAGATTGTACAAGGTTTTGTTTCTAAAATAAAGTGATTTAAAATAGTTTTTGTAGCAATAGCAATAATCCTACCAACTTCATTGAATTATTTGATATTGGATGGTGAAGAACAATACAAAATGAATATAGGTTACCCACATTGTTTAAAGTTACTAAGAAAACATTGCTGGAAAAAAAAACATGATGTTTTCCAGGTGTACGGGCAAGTTAGAGTGGCTTAGGGCAAGTTCATTTTGACATCTTCCTGCCAAAGCGGGCAACATGGTTAAAATATTACTTTTAAGATTTGTGTACCCAGGAAGTAGTATTTATATTGTCAAAAATAACCTTCTACATTACAGGCAAACATGCCATCAACTAAATGCAATTTAAAGCATATTTGTTTAAGGATGCTAACATAGATATGTTTTTAATACTTGTTCTTTTCATGATGTGAGAATGATTTTATGCTGCTTCATCTAAACTTTAGTGATATTGTTTTCATGAGGGTTTTACTTTTACAGTATTTTATTTATGTTTATTCAATCCGTCATGCTTCTTTGCAATCTATTGCAGTGATATCATTTTAATATTTTACATATTTTCATATACATTGATATGTTTCTATCTATTCAGAGTCACTTTGACCAAGTGTATCTTACATAGTGACAATATTTCTAAATTAAACTGTGTTATTATGTTGGTTTGATTTCTTTTCTTATTGATTGCTTATACTGGTCTAATTCTGATGTCGAACTTCAAAACATACCAGTTTGGGTATTTAAGCTATTAAAGAGGCTAGGCACCAGATGGTCAAAAATTCAGCAAATATAGTATTTCCTCAAAACAAGCCTAGAATTGTCAATTTGAGCTAGTAGGAGTCCGACAATACATCATTTTACATAATTAAAATATTAAACGCACAATCATGTTGCTTTCTTATCTGTGTTTCCCCGTTCGAAAAATGGCGCATAATAGTTTCCCAGTTTAAATCGTATCTGGTTATGAGTACAGATAAACCCAGACAACCCCAGTAAATTTCGAATTGGAAAAATGTGCAAAAACTGCGAAAGATGCATGTGTCGCAAGCATTCCGTTAATTCTTGCAATCGTATCCTCTGGTGTCTATCGGGAGTATCCCCTTTACACACCAGTCTTTAAAGCTCTTGGACATTTGTCAAAGTAATTGTTCGAAAGCAATAAACATGCACTGAATTGAAATACTAGACCCAGCAAAAGTCCTTGCTGAAGGTTATGGTCCCATTCCTTTACACCAATGTTACTTGTTAACTCGTCAAGACCTGTGTTTGACCTTAACAGATCAAATAGTTGTTCAAGGTTACATTCATTAACGCCATAAAAGTCTGCTGTTCACAATGTATTCAGTGTGTTTGAACACGTCTATAAGATATATTCTAGACCTTAAAATAGGGTTGAAGCATGGGATAGTGTCCATTTTCGCACAACAAAACAACAACTGAAGTGCTGACTAGAATAAAACCCTTTTTTAGCCTGACTTGGATCGAAACAAAAATACATCGTCCTAATCATGGCGGGATTTGACATTTGGAAAGATCAGAGTTATGTGGATTAGTATTATGACTGCAATGGATGTTCTTGTCAAATATGCGCCAACAAGCTTTCGAACATGGTCAGGTCTTATTCCAGTATATACCAGGTACACAAAGTAACTTAAAATATGTTTTAATGGAAGCTCATCCCGCTGGCCAAAGTCACATTAAGTGATGTCAAGATCAAATTTCACTTTTGCAACATACAGACCGCACATTTAAATATAGTTTGTGTGTGTCCATGTCTAAATGTATCGCTGTTATGTAAACATCAAGTAAATGTTTCTCAATGTCATAAGAGCAGGCCCGATCCCAGGGGTAATATAATGGACACTCTTGCATGTAAAAAGGGAGGCATTACCGGTACATACCAGATCAAACTACATGTACTTAAGCGCATTTGAATGGTTATATATTCCAACAGCTAATGGCACGTTTGTAAATGAAGTCAAGTCAAGCGTCAACGTGTTTTTACCCATATGTTTTTATATAACTACTACGATAATTAATGGAGAGGGTACGAAAGATAACTTGTTTGTGCTGCTTCTTTTTGTGCATCATGCCATCTAAGTATGTGAGCAATGTACACTGCTATAATGACATGTGCGACAGCACTAGGAACGTGATTGATGCGAGTAACAGTGAACCTACACGTTCAAGTTTTAAGTGTCCTTTCATAAGCACCTTTTAAACGCAACCGCATTTCAAGTTAACATGTACATGTATAGGTGTTAACATGTACATGTATAAGTGTTAACTTGTACACCTGAATATTTGGAAACCTCTTTGTAATATGGAGAAACTAAAAAGTACCCTGGCACCCGAATATTTAGGCTAATATAGTAAAAAAATACAAAGAATACACCACCATACCCATTTTAGACTTATTTTAAAATTAGCCAATAGGTTCTGAGGGATGGATGCCTCCCTACATGTAATCCACCATGACATGTTTAAGAGTTTATATTTTTCGATTCTTGAGGGAGGGCCGTACGTACGACGCTGCGGACCTATCTACGTTAAATATGGAATCCGCCCCTGCCTACTGTATACAAAGCGTTACAAATTTATTTTCTACAGTTATAGTATCGGTTGTAACAGTAGACTTGTTAGGGGAGGTTACTGCGCATGACATTTAAGTATTTAATAACCCACGCAATCCGGTAATTCGATGCACCATGATAATGATGGTAGTCTGTAACCGAAAAAAGCAGCCAAGATAATTAGATTTGGAAGAAGGTAAAAATAATGTCGTTTGTATATGACATAGCCACGAACATAGTGTTGATTAAGTTCAAATTTGTTACTGCAATGAATTTGCACGAAAACAACATTCATGACATACAGTAACTAAGTTCAAAGATTATTTTCAATGTTATTGTCTGTTCAAAGTGAAACTGAAAGTAGCATACAAAAGGTATGCCAAAACTGCAATGTTTAATGTGTCTCAAAACTGCAAATTTAAAGTATTTTGTTGATTTTTTTTTATTATCTATAAAATCATTTTAGATAGAAGTCACGTAGGTAACACATCGATTTGAATTAATTTATCAACCCTTTTGTTTATATCATCTAAGGATTGTAGCATTATGTTCTGTAGTACATTGAATCTGTGAGTAGCAGTTATTGGTACCAAATGTTCATTAACATTAGTTTGACATAGCCTTTATAAACAGCCGTTTCAGAGTCTTGAACCATGCCTCCACCCTAGTCCAAATAATTGTACGTTGACAGATTTTTTTACGATTTTTGATAGGGAAGAATCCCTAATTACACGTCTATTATTTTAGACTAGCCCCCACCCCCAGGTCTTGGGAAAAGCAGGGACTTACTTTTAGTCTAGCCAAGCCCGTGTAAAATATCTGTCCTGCGAGGACGAACTAATGGTCAAATCCCTGCCAAATGCCCCTGCACCCCAGGGTTCCTGGGCTCATTCCCCGCTATATTTGACGCGAAGACAAAACCAGCACATTCACCAGTCACTGCGTGGCCACCGGAAAGGTAAAAACACGGCCCATTTCCCCGGGTAACCCCGGTATACCCCGGGACCTTGAGGGGGGGGGGGCATGGTTAAAATTGACTGGTGCATAAGGGGAACGTCATGAATGTCCAAATGTTAAAAAAAATTGTAAACGCTCATTATTGCGGTTATAGTTTGATAAAACAAAACAACTGTAATATTGTAGTGTTATTTTGTGATTTAAAGTGATATATATGTACTGAACCTTGAACCCGAATATGGTTTCCTGCGCCCTGTATATCCCATATTGGGTCACATACTAGCCTGTTCGGTATATATCACTATTTTAATTGATAAATGTTTCCTCTATTCATTGCAATTGAAAAAAATACGCCATTTTGGAAATTGTAAATTTTGGAATAATAAAAAGGTAAGTGACCCAATGTGGAAAAATATGGGGTCAGGGCGTGACCAGTCCATGACCAGTGGCATTCCGTCATTCATGTTGGAGGGGTGATATAGATATAGGCCCTTTCTCTTCTGTCTGACTTAAATAAGACTTGGTACATGTCGCAAAAAATAATCTGTATGTTAAATTGTAAATTCTGCTACTTTGTCACTCTTAGCAGATGCAAATAAATTATCTATGTAGCAGCTGTGAAACAGCTTTTAAAATATTCATTACATTAGAGAGTTGAGGAAAAAATTGGATTATATTATATTAAGAACATGAATGGCAAATTATTTTTTTTTCAACTTTGTAAAGCACAAGTAATTATTGATTAAACTGTAGTTTGCAAGAACAATATGTAGCTTATGTTTACCTTTATCATGTGTCACCCAATAATTCCTAGAGAAGTTCAAATGCTTAGTGACTTCCACAAAGGCTGACATATACCATTATTGTTTCTATTTGCAGGAAAATACATGTAGATGAACAAAAGGTGTCTGGCAGTAACCTGCCTTTGCATTGACAGCAAGGCCATACACAGATTATCAGCTGTCTGAAAGTTACCTGCTCTTGTGTTGACAGCAAGGTGATACACAGCCTATCAGGTACATATACATAGTGACCTACAATGTGCAAAATGTTCATTCTATGGAAGAGACTTTAATTCTGACACATGTATCTTTCAAGTTTCTGGACAAGTGTGAGGTTTAGTACTCCTAAGCTATACATGTAGTTTAAACCCAAGTGAACTCCTGTTACACTAACCATTCTGAGTCTGTGACCCCCAACATGTATTGATAACAATATTGATGCATGCGTGGTCTGTCTGTGTTGGTGGTAAGTATTGAATCTCTGGTTCAGTGTCTGCTAGGCCTTGACATTGTGCCTTTAAACAAGATCTTTGTCAAGTCTTTGGTCACTAGGGGGCGCATCCTATGTGAGCTCCCCTACCCCCCTAAAATCACCCAAATTCAATTTATATGGCAGTATTGGAGAAAAAGGTAACAAAATATGCTCAAAATGCACCAGTTTGTACTTATACCCCCTGCCAACATTTTAACCCATTAAATTTCGGTTATGACAGAGAGGCAAATGTCAAAATGTTGTGCCCCTAAGTTATGACCCCCCAAATGTCAGTTCCAAGATCCGCCCCAGTTTGTAACTGGGATAGTCCATGTTGTTTCCAGTGTATTTTATCAAGTGTTTTACTTTGTTTATTTGACAAAGTTTAATGACACTCAAAAAGGGAACTGGATCCTGATTCCACTGTATGCAGATACATGCACGTGTGTTTGTCCTTTGATCTCTGGGTCCACAATTGTATAAATGAGAGTCAACAATTTTTTTTGTTACATACAACTATATAAATGATTCCTCCGTTGAGGAATTGATATGTGTTTCAATTTCAATAATGCATTTTCCCCAATTGCTATTGTTATAATAATGGCCTTTGGTATCATTTATCGTAGTTGCATAACTGTAAAGTAGAATTCAATTGATAAAATATTTTATTTGATTCCTCCATCGAGCAGTTGACTTGTGTTTCAAATGCAATAGTGCATTATCCTCGTAGTAGTGGCCTTTGGTATCATTTATCGCAGTTGTGTAACTGAGAAGAAATTAATTGATTAAACATTTTTTTCTTCTCTCACTTGATAGCCATCATGGCCATGGAGACCCCGAGGGAGAAGTTCTACTTCACCAACACCATGCTCTGTCTCCTCAAGGTAGTTGAAGGCATGGAAACCACAGTGGAACTACATGGGGAGAAGGAGGTGACAGGGAGAGTAGTGCATGTGGATGGATACATGAACATTACCATGCATCACGTGACAATCAAGTACCCAAGGGGTAGTAAGAAGTTTGATGAGTTCTTTGTCAATGGAAGACAGGTCAGGTATGTGCATATACCAGATACAGTGGACATTAAGAAAGCGATGGAGGCTGAGATTATGAAGAGGAATTATAATGTTGCATCTGAGAGAGTTAAGCAGGAAATTAAAGATGCTGCATGGAAGAAGATGATGAATAAAGAGAAACAAAGAAAACATCAGAAGAAGATACCCTCAGGGGGTAGGGCATCAGGAAAATGAAAATATAACCTCATATCATTGTCAATCATGTTTTTGTTATGCATGCTTTTTGTTTAAATGTTGATTAATATTTTAATGATAAAGTGACATACATTGCAAAAGGACAATGTTTTTTTTAAGATGAGTGTATCATAAATGAGTGAAGTAGTTGATTTGCGCACAAATATTAGCCTGTTTACCATCAATGTTAACATGTTGACATACACTGATGTTAATGTTAATGTTCACAGATATTCTTAACATTGTAGATTTTAAGCATTTTTGAAATCTGCAGTAATTATCATATTGAGCAATTATAATAAAAATTCTTCAATCCGAGGTTAACCATTCTAGTTATGCGCCCCTTCGAAGAAGAGGGGGTATATTGCTTTGCATATGTCGGTCAGTCACTCGGTCTATACTTAGGTTGGTCAGTCGTTCCATCGGTAGACCAAAGCTTGTCTGAGTGATAACAATACCTGGACCTGTGGTCATCAAGGTTGGGCCTCACCAGTAGATGACCCCAAATGATTTAAGGGGTCATCAGATTAAAGGTCAAGGTCACAGTGAGCTTTAACGGGAAAAGGTTGTCAAAGCTTGTCCAAGTGATAACTTAACAATGGCTGGACTTATGGTCATCAAACTTGACATAGAGGCTGGTCCTGGCCAGTAGATGACCCCTATTGATTTTAAGGGTCATCGGGTCAAAGGTCAAGGTCACAGTGATCTTGAATGCTAAAGGTTGTCCAAGTTATAACTCGAAAAAGTCTGCACCCATAGCCCTCGAACTTGACTTGGAGGTTGGGCCTGACCAATGGATGACCCCTTTTGATTTTAGTGGTCATTGGATCAAAGGTCAAGTTCACAGTGACTTGAAACGTGAAAAGTTTGACAAAGCTTCTCCGAGTGATTACTCAACAATGCCTGGACCTTTGGTCATCAAATTTTACATGGATGCTGAGCCTAACCAGTAGAAGACCCCATTGATTTTAGGGGTCATCGGGTCAAGGTCAAGTTCACAGTGACATAGAATGCGAAAAAGTTGTCCTAGTGATGACTCGTCAATGCTTGCACCCATGGCACTCAAACTTATTTAAGAGGTTGGACCTGGCCAGTAGATGACCCCTATTGATTTTAGGGGTCATCAGGTCAAAGGTCAAGGTCATAGTGAACACAAAAAGCTTGTCTGTTTGATAACTTGTCAATGCCTGCATCTATGGACCTCAAACTTGACATTTAGGTTGGGGGTGACCAATAGATGACCCGTATGAATTTTGAGGTCATAGAGATAAAGGTCAAGGTCACAACTCATGTAGGTCATTAAAATATAAGTCATATTTACGTATTCCCTGCTGCTTAGAGGATACATGTTTATCTGCAATTATCGATCATCATCTGAACATGATTAAAAACTGTACCTATTATATCATCATACTTTGAATGGTCATAATCTTTAAACTGCCTCAATGGCATCCAATGTTAATGACAAATTAGCTGTCTTTTCGGTCCATGTATATTTAATTCCATTGTCCAAATATTTCTGACAACATGGCACTCAGGGGTGCATAATATTTGACAAACATCTCTTGTTTTTATATTAAGATTAAGTTAGGTCTAAAATTTCTAAATATCATTGTCACACTTAAAATCGGTGCCATTTGATCTGGTTTGACGTTATTGTTGGTTGTGTGATGCATAACACTTCAGAATGTGAATGGCAAAAAATATCAAGATCGATTACCAGCCATGTTGAATGAGTCACTCGACAGTTATCGCCCTTTAAATATAGAAACTCACCAAAGTTGGTTCTGTCCGATCAACTTATATAGAAGACTTTGTATAAACATCACCATTTTCAGTCATATTGTGTATGGGCATATCTCAGACATGTTTGATAACCAGCCGTATCGCTTGAGCTATCGCCCTTTCATTAAAGATTAAAATCGGTCTTGTCCGATCAATGTCATTAGAAACCTCAGTCCAATCGTCACTAAATTGGGTCAGAATATTTATGGGCATAATATCTGGGACAAGTTCGATAACCAGACATGTCGCCTCAGTCACTCCAGAGTCATGGCCCTTGAATTGCCAAAACCCGTATTTTAGTGTGGGCTCTCTAAATTTGGCTTAACATACAACCACTTGTCATCAAATTTGGTGCCCTAAAATAAGTCTGGGCGTATTTTGAGACAGTTGGCGATCCTGTTAATAAACTTTTAAATCACATTAGACTTAGTACAAAGTTATCAATGTGACGTATTTTGACCAAACTGTGCCCGTCTTCAGCTTATGCTTTTGGACACCAGCGTGAACATTTCTTATGAGTTTATAGTTAATATATCCGTAAAATATACGTTAGTTGAGAATATAAGTCCAGTAAGTTTTTAAAACGGGTACATCATCGTACATGCAAGAAGCGCATGTCTTGTTAGCACATTATACTATGACATTGTATTTTCCATTGTTATATCATGAAGCTTGCTAAGAATGGTTGTGTTCTCAAATACTAGGTCAAGGTCGAAAATGGGTAGTGTTAAATTGAAAACTAGGTCACCAACAATTTTGCTAACTCCAATGAGGTCATATTTACTACCGATGTAGTTTAAATTGTGGTCAGAATCCTGCTTGATGTTAGTTTTTGGTCAGTTTCTGATATGTTTCTGATATGTTTCGAGCCCGAGTGTCAGGTCAACAATTATGTTACTAAGTCAAACTATGAGAAACTATGAGAAACTATGAGAAAACTCTAGAAATATGCTAGATTTTGAACATTCAGGCCAAGCTTAAAAATGGGTTATGTTGGATCTTCGGTAGGTAAAAAGGTCAATTGTTCTAAACTCCGTGTAAACTCATATTGCAGCCTTTTCTACCACATGAAATTTAGTAGGAATGTTGTCGTTTGGTGACAACTATTGGTTCGCTTCGATACCTGAGCGATATATAGGACTATCACGGTCATCTTACTTGGTGTGTTTGGCAAAGCTTGGTGGAATGGCAACACTAATATGCGGGTATTATTGTGTGTTTCACATACGATTGAACCAAAATGCTTGGTGAGAAAGAAAGATGTGTTTCAAAATGGCATGTTTGCTGTGATTTGTGTTGAACCTCATGTCGCTTAATATGTTTTTTTATTAAAGTGATTATAGTTCCCCACCGGTTTCACCGGAAGGACTTAAGGTTTACCCTCCGTCCGTCCACAAAAATCTCGGTCCTGTGATTACTCAAAAAGTATCAAAGCTAGGTAATGAAACTGACTATGTGGAGAGAGGGCAATATTGAGATTATGCACGTTAGTTTACTTTTTTGTCAGATAAAATTATGCAGAGTTATGGCCCTCGACTTATTAAAAATATAGCTGTTGATGGTAAAAAATTCTGGGTCCTGGGATAACTAAAAAAGTATCCAAACTAGGTTAATGAAACTTAGTATGTGGAAAGAGGGCAATATGGAGATTATGCACATTAGTTTATTTTTTCGTCAGACAAGGTAACGAAGGTTATTGCCCTTGACATTAAAAGTCAACTTGGTCCTGTGATACCTCAAAAAGTATCAAAGCTAGGTTCATGAAACTCAGTATGTGGATAGAGGACAATACGTCAAAACTAGACACGGGTGATCTGGAAGGTTTTACGGCTAAAACTGTTGCATTTTTATGGATAAAGTTTACTGTAAATGTCATTAGTTCACTATCATATGGGCTGAGGTAACTTAAACAACTTTGATTTATTGGTAGGATTTGTTAAAGTGTTCATGGAGATTCTCATCAGACACGCTCATCATTTTTCACAAGGCTTTAAACCGGTAGGGAACACTTGGCGCCCACTGCGCGGCGCTCTTGTTATTTTGGGGGATTAAACGCAAATGTTTAAAAAGTAAGACGAAGGATGTTTAGACAGGAACTTTCTTAAAAGTAAATTTAGCTGGTAAAATGGTTTCAGCAAATGTTTTTAAAAGGAGTTGACACTTTGTAAATAATATTTAATTTAACGAAACTATTCATCATATTTCCTTGTTTGTGACTTTCGTAATCAATATCAACATTATCGTTTTCCATAGAAATATTATACAATTGATTAAAAAAAATATATAACGGTTTCAGCTAAGAGGTTTGGTCATGTCGGAAAATAGCTCATAGAGCTTATGTTTCTTGCTCTCATATACCCGAAATTAAAGAAAGATTCTTGTATCTTGTATCTTGATTAGAAACGATATAAATCATGCGATTTTCATTGCAAACTGTTGAAATAAACCGAAATTAACGACAATCTTGGTGCTACTTATGAAACACACAGTAATTGTATATATCCATTCTAATGGTGAGCTTCATTATACAGTTAATGTTACAAGCATCTTATGCATAACGGAATTATGTAATTCGACCCAGTAACCATTAAGGCCTGGCCCGATATGCGTTAATAAACTACTCTGCTCTGTGGACAAACTTATCAAGGCGATGAGCAAATTATGGTTTGCAGCGACTGGAATTAAACGTCTTCATGTTGTAAGACACGCTATGGTCCAGACTGTCTGGCAGACGATGCTGCGGCATATCGAGGCATACTCCAGAACGCCCAGGCGTACGCATCTACTTTGGTTCCCCCGAAATTGCAAATGCTTGATTCTCGAGACCAGGGGCCATGATTACGAAAAGTCTCCAGTCCAAGTTTAGACTCAGACTCAGAAAAGCATTTTTATAAAGGAAAAAAAAAACAATCATATTTATTGTATTTCTTTGACAAAAAAGTATGAAAATAATAGAAAAAAACACACATCCAAATAGTAATATATTTCAGCAAATTTTACCATCAATGCTGTGATAGAAGGAAATAACAATGAAATGAAGTTTTACCATAAAATGAGTCTGAACTCAGACTTGAGACTGTTCGTAATCACTGCTCCAGGGCTTAAAAAATAAAAGGATAAAGTTTGTATGTACATATAACTTTTTACTGGTGAAAGTTTGTTGTAATTCGACTGAATATTTGCGTTGAAAAGCTAGAAATTTCATTTCTATATAGTATAACTGCCGCAAGATAACCTGTTATTTCAAGTGAAACACTTCATTTTCGCGATAGCTATCTAGCTATCTCGTAGTTAATATTCGCGAAACGTTTTTGGTAAGATAGATGTCATTAGACTAAAAACAGGCTTAAAAGTGCCCAGAACTGCCACCTGGTTATCGGGATATCTTACGGCAGTTATATGCTACCTAATATTTATTCCAAAACAATCCACTCCAACCTCGTATAACGCACTTAAGACTAAACTAATGCAAGACCTTGTTGTTCGAAAAAAATTGGAGTTTGTTAGTGGGAGTCACTTAGTTTAAAATTCAACCAGTGCTGCTGTAGGAATATTCCACGAAATATTTATTTACATGTTTTCTATAAAAACCTTTTGTATGAACAATGATACAATCATTATCATACAGCATGAACTCGTAGTTTTATGTCGCATAGCTGTCTTTGAATGATTGAGAAGCTGGCACTGTTGCTCCGGCTGGATCCATTCGTTTTTGCAGGAGTTGTCTATACCTGGTCGTTGAGCTTCTGAAGTTGTTTTATGTTAATGATAGATCTATGCATGTATTCAAAATTTGTGAGGATATTCGATGTTCGTCTTAAAAACATAAAGCTTCTTTGACAAATAAAGCAACTTAAATAAGTTTTCGCAACAACGCACTACTTCTGCAATGTTCATACAAGTATACATTACGGTGTATACGTGCATACTTTGACTAGAGTTTACATTACCTGTTATTATACTCATCACAGCTATGTTTATAATCACTAATTAAATCGTTAGCTCAAATAACAATGTGGACCCGTTATAAGATGAAAAAATAAAATATAAAACTTAAAAACAAAAGCATCCATATATAATTATGTTAGATACGTTTTCCTTGTTTATTGTGTTAATTTGTTCTATATTGCTCAATGTTAGAGCACTTTACAAGTTGTAAATATATTTGCATATCTTCTGTATAGGAGGAAATAAAGATTTGATTGATTGATTGATTGTCTTCTGTATCGCTTGAGTTATTGCTGAAGCAAATTCGATGCGAAAACGGTTATACCCATTTGAATTTATTATATTGTTGTTGTTTTTTAATCTGTAATGTGTGACTCTGTTATTGTGACGTCATGTTTCTCTCGTTGGATGTATGTTTGTCTTGTCCCTGTGGTTTCCATTGTATTAACAACACTGGCCAAACAATTGAAATTGCAGTGAATTGGATAGGAATTATATTTGCACCTAGAACATGCGGAACACAACACAGCCGTGCTCACGCTAATAGTTCATAGATCTCTATTGCAAATATAAGAGTGCATCGTCAGTAACCACGGTATATTTTCCGTTACACTTCATAATGATAGCGTAGTAATGTATCAGGGGTATCCGACGAAAATCATATGAGTGCAGACACTGCAAATTGTATTTTATGGTTATTACTTAAATGGCCGGAGTTTATACGAGTGGTTCAATTGTAGCTACACCCTAAACCTTATTGTAAAGTAGGCTGTATATATAGCTGTTGTTGATTATCTTCAGCTGTATTTTATTTGTGCCCCATTCTTCAAACGGGTAATAGATAGCACATTAATTCAATAAAGCAGTGGTGAAAACTATTAAAATACACACTACTTTCATTACTTTTCACAGCAGCCTAAAGATTTAATGTTAAATTTATAATATATGAGACCATTGAGATCTAAAAACTAGATACACTCTTCAATAACCCATTGGTATGTTGATGTAAATGAAATACACGTACATGATGCGGCATTGATGTCAAAAATCATAGCTAATAATCAACCTGCGGAAGTCGCTACAAAAAAGTGCTCTGCACCTTATTTCTGGTAAGACCATACGAAATTCTTTAAACGAAAAAAAAAATCAACCCGGATTATACAATAGTAAGTGGCAGTGTTTATTTAGTATTTCTAAACATATGACCGTGAAATATATAATAAAATTGTTATGGAACACACTCTTTTAGTCCGTTTTAAGCTTTGCTTTATTTCACCTTTCCTACAACATGTATAATCTACACATCTTCTGCTCTCGTACTAAGACGCTTAACTTTCATTGATTTTAATAATTGACCGCTGGCTAGAGCAATTAATATAATTAAGACACAAACTATCATGGGTGCACTGCACAAAGAATTGGTTGAGTAGCATGCCTCTTCCATCAGTTCGTCTCATTGGTGTACACTTATTTTTAATTTTATTTCCTTCAGCGTTAATTCTACACACGAAAAGGCAAATGTTTCTTACTAAGTTTAATGTAGTGTATTCATAATCATTTATATAGTAAAATCTAGTGACAATTATAAGCCAATTGTATACAACTAGTTAGTCAAAGTTAGCAAAGATTTGTTTTGATTGGTAAATGTTTACCCGATGATTTCTCGTAAGTTCGTAACCAATCAAATATTTAAAATGAGCAAACCTGTGGACACCTTATCAAAGTTTTATACAATTTGGCTTCTTCTGTTCGTATTTTCGCTAACGACTTACATATCTGTCCTTTCTGTTAGCTTGCCCAAATAACGAACACGACGAGCCTATCTTTCCGTCATTTCATCATGTCCATCGTTGTTAAATTCATTTGCCATTATCATATGGTGGAAATCACTTAAACTGAATCGTTCATTAAATTTTAATGACATTGTTGTTTTTTTCAACTTTCCGTTTCATTGCCAAGTGAGTCTTTTCTTTAGCTATAATACACAAATAGTTCAGACCACCTGTGGTTCAGACAGGGTTATGTATTGGATATGTGTATGCAACACATTTATCACTTTGCGACCGATGCCTAAATCATGGTTACCAAGAAAACTGCATGTCATCAATAAGATTTTCGGTCAGAGAAGGAGAAAACAGGCAGAATGTGTAAGATTCATTTGAAATAAGAATCGTAGGATATAATGGCTGATAAGATTTTTAAACGTTCCAAGCATCGTCATTGAAATCATTTTCGTAGTTGACTTCATGGTCAATAATCTGGTTATAACTTAACCCGTATATATATGTGTTCACATCCAATCTTATTTTGTGATACACACATGTATATAGAAACAATCAACCAATACCTTCCCTGCAAATTTGGGTGTAAATATTAAAAGTGCGTTTTATTCTGAATCAACCTTTGCATAGGAAACTACTAGCAGCGTTTTGGCGTTAGGACATTCAGCTCATCAATAAAATCAACTGAATATGTGTGACTATATCCGGTTGACATCTGCTCCAATTGAGTAATGCGTGATACACAATGATTTCAGTCATTTCTTAGAAGTCATGCTCTATCGTCATCGTCGGTGTCGTATGCGTGTTTATAAAAAACAAAATCAAAACTGCAACAGAAATTAGTATCAAACCTGACACTTGTTTCATTGATAGAAAACATAACAAAATAATGAAAACAACATGGACAAGCCTAGTAGCATAAAATGTTCACAAAGTCCTACACTTCTCGCAAATCTTATTTATTGTAGTGTGTTATACTGGCGTTGACACCATCCACAGAAAACCATCCCCTATCCCAGCATTGTCCAGACTCTTATCTTTGCGCGCGTCTCTGTTGGTTTCTTTTCTGGTGTGTTCTTATTCCTTGGTGTTTCTGCACATATGATACGGCAATTTTTTTTTTTATCTCAAAACGTTAGTTCTGCAACATCTATATGTGCCCACCTTGCAGTATGAGCTAGCTGTTATTGCTTTGTGTTTTCCACTAAACGTTAGTTCTACGATATCTACTTGTGGCCTCCTTTGAGAGATTGTACTGGTTTAATCAGTTAGAACGCCTTCTCCTATTTTTTTCATTGCTATGGTTAACGAACGTTTTTAATGTTCATACGATAGTGCAAACAAACATTTCGAATATAAAGAAGGGCTGAAGTAGAGCTTTCGAACAAAGTATGTCCATACATATGTTCATGCAGATAATAATAACTATCTATTTTCTCATATAACTTACCTGTGAACAAATATATTCAATAGTGTGTGCAGTTACGGATGTACTGCATCTATGCCCTCTCTATGGCATTCCATTGTACACATGACAAAATAGACATGAATTTAAGAGCAATCATTATTGTCCCGCAGAACCCGGAGTGAAAACCGTGCATTGGTATATATACAAAATGTTTTTGCATTTTCTAAATAACGTATGAATAATTAGTAACGAACAACTGATTGCCATGATGACGGCACAAAACAGATTATAATAACAATAACCATAAATCGTGTAACACATTGCTTGCTCTCGGCATTGTGTTCATACGATATAACATCGCTGGAAACAGCAATACAATCTTGCTATTAATTGATACCGTACAATTAATTAAAATACGCCTGTCAAAGAGAACAGTCGCCGAAACTAATTTCTCTAATGTCTAATGCCAAGGAAAGGATGAGAAGTATTTATTGTCATGCTGTATATTGAAGTCATCTACCCAGTCATAGATGAGTTAGTCCCAACTTGTATTCATAAACGTTCCATATTTTATGTTGATCTCAATGTTATATCAGTGGGTAAGGAAGAACGCAAGGTGTATTATCTTGTTACTGCAATATTACTGAATGATGTTATTTTTATGGAGGGCGGTATGTCATAAGTGAGATAATGCTGCTTCAAACGCAGATGGAAAGTATATCTGTTTTTGTATTCCCTTCAGATTCATAAATACTTTATAGAGCTTTTTTCCTCAAAAAAGATGAAACCCGGTGCTTGCTGGGGATTTTTTTAAAATAATATATTTTTAAAAATGATGTTAGAACAACTAAAGTAAGCAGTGGCTGTGCTTTTCCTATTTCGTAGATCCATTGTATGCGCGATTTGTGATATTATTTGACAGTTGCTACACACTCTTGGCATGTTCAAGTGTTGCATGAAAAAGAGTTTTACTGTTGAAATAACTATTTAGCAAATTGAACTGCCATACAGTTGCGCTGTACGTTGAGATATTTAAAGCGTTTGTTTATAGGACTCTGAAGGGACGTTGCGACAATCCTGTGTTTAAAGACCTTCCCGCCATGTTGGACACCCTGGAACTCGCTGACCTCGCCTCAGGTCAGTCAGTTATTATAATGACTTGTTAGAGAATATAACAAAGATTCAATTTAAACACAGTTTTCATCATTGCGCTACGATAGGCCCCAAGACATTCTAAGGTCAAATATTTCTTGTTACCAAATCTATGAGAACTTCCATTGCTCGAATCAATGTATGTGCAGTCTAAGGTCGAGAACTTGGGTCAAAGGCTGAAAACTTAAAAATTAAATTTCATTGTAGGTAATTATATCCATTACCTATTTTAATATCTTTAGGTTTTTGTTTTAAATGGACACATGCTTCTAGCGAGTGGGGTTAAGACAGGTAAAGCAGAATTCCGCTAACACATAATAACAGCACAGCTCATTCTAAACCGCAGGTTGTGGACAGCCTTATAGTCAACGTGTAGTTTAAATCTTATTGGACAATGCAATGCCAAGACACAGGCGAAACGATCCAACAGCTTCTGTCGCTGATATTGCTTGTGTTAGAAACCTTTCTACAATATACATGTCCGTATATATATATGGCTGTCCGCAGTATTAACTCACCAATTCTCATATTAAATTATCTGTACTGGCCTCCTAGATCTTGCTCCCATTTTAGGGACCCCATCTTGTGTTTGCACAATACCAGGTCTGATTTTCGGTTTCAATGCATACATCAGCGTTATACAAACGTGTATACAAACTATAAAACGTTTTCATTAACAGTCTGTTTAACGCTTCTTAATTATTCAGCAGCAGCCAACTGTTCTTTTTTAAAAGTTTTTCACATGTTATCTTTAGTCTTGTTTGAACATTCAAATGATACGATTGGTTTGTTTGCAGGAAAGGGGTTGCGATCACTGCACTCACTTATGGGGCTGGTTCGTAATATTAAAGTTCCAATTAATATTATGTTAAATCTATTCGACTCATATGTGTTATCTGTTTTAAACTACGGTTCTGCAGTGTGGGGTTTTATGAATGTTAAACAATCCACTAACACTTTGGCCTTGCATGGGGAGTTGGGTAGATTTCCATTGTACATTGTACATTGAACGCCATATTAGAATGGTGAAATACTTTTGAAAGCTCCACTCAGTAAAGCAAGAAAACTGTTTTTTAAATGCTATATTACTTGATCAAATTTATAACGTAGATAACAACCTGTCCACCAAGAACTTGGTGTCTAGAGTTCGTGAGATTCTTCAATCATCTGGTCTCAATGACTTATGGCTTTATCCTGATTCTGTGAAAATTGAATGTTTTGTGCTTGTTCTTCGGAGTAAACTTCGAGATATTTATATCAGTAATTGGAGATCTGGGTTAGATTTATCCTCTGCTCTAGATGTATTCCGTGAAATTAAAACTAGTTTTGAACAATCAGCGTATCTCAGTCTGGTAGAAAATACAAAATATAGAAATGTTCTGGCGAAATTACGTTTGTCTTCGCATAAATTAAATATAGAGATAGGTCGGCATAATAAAATTCCTAGACATGAAAGAAAATGTACATTGTGTATTTTAAATGATATTGAGGACGAATTCCATTTTGTTCTTAAATGCCCTGTGTTTGCAGACCTTAGACGCCAGTATATTCCAAAGTACTTTTATACTCATATTAGTTTGATGAAATATATTTTATTGATGCAAAGTAGTAATAAAATACTCATTAGAAAATTAGCAATGTATTGCGATAAGGCGTTCAAACTTTGTGATTCGTTAATATAATTTATCTCTCATGGATGTTTTCTATCTTATTTTGATAGGGTAGAAACTCATATTGTGTTGGTTGTATTTTCCCTATGTTTTGTTATTTTGGTACATGTTTGCACCATTTTCCTTGTCCTTACGATGTAATCAAATGCACTTTCATTACCCATTATACGCAGTCATGTGTGGTAATATACATAACCAATACGTGATTACTGTTTGATCAATCTTAAATAATGTCCGATTGTATGTAATATTCAATTAGAAATATATTATATAATATAAATTCGTTCTCACCATTTATATCCCAAAAACAATAAAATCAAATTAATGTATCGTATAATATGCTATGTGTTAAAAGTGTTGCATGCCATATATAGATGTTTTTTGTATGTATATGTGTTATTATGACGATAAGCTTAAGTCTAATAAATATTCTGTTCTGTAATGATTATGGGATGGAAAGTGTCTAATTAATTGACCAAACCAAAAATATTACAAGTTGTATAGAAATTACTGCTGATTGATTTTTAACCAAATTAACGTTTGCTATTGTCAACCTCATGAAAATTAACACCCCCTCAAGACCAAAAGGGTCATGAAGTTAATTTAGCAAGTAAATGGCAACCATTTGTTATGTATCTGTCTTACTGGGAATGGCTATTGGGTTGTTTTGACAAATTGTGACGTGCTGGTGTTCGTTAGAAATTCGCCAGACGATTGGACTTGACACCATATTCCATTTACAGATATTAAATCATAGTTTATCTCTCTGTATTTGACGTCGTTTGTGGAAATTATCACGTATACTATAACATATAAACGACAAAATATCACTATTTTCTCGACGAGACCCATTTTCGCTGACGACTCTGCATCTGTGTTTTGATTGCTTTTTAGAACGTGATAACGAACATCACAATCTTATTTTCCCCATTGATCCATTATGTCTTTACCATTGATGGAAATCACTTGAACTGAATTTGAACCATCTTTTGTCTCTGTCAACTGTATTGTTTTATCGTGCAACTGACTCATTTGGTTAATCGCTCGACCCTTGTGTAGCTAAACAAAATTGTTTTGATATCTGTGGCCGGCCCCTGTAGCTTGTCCTGTGTTATTAAAGACATTTTATTTTATGATTTATATGCATAAAGTAATGTTTATGCTTAGAAAAACGAATGTAACTAAACAATGAAAGTACTTGGTAGCGGTTCCAATACATTTCTACGAATGAAATGTAAGTAATTTATCAAGTTATCAATTTGCATTTAAAACTGCTTAAGGACATTGACTTCTCGAAGGAATGATGCATCTTTTTCTATCTGCACAAAATTCACAGATGCAATTTATATACTAAACGTGTGTTTTATTCTGAACCAACCCCTGTATTAGTAAACAATAGCATCTTTCTGACATTAGAACCTTCAGCTCATCATTAAAATAAATTGAATATTTGTGACCGTTATATTAGGTTGACATCTGCGATTGCGAATAGCGTAATACACAATGAATCATTAGCCATTTTTAGAAATATGTTTTTATCGTCATTGTCTGTGTCGTTTACGTCTTCATAAAAAAGAACATACCAAAAGATAATTTCACAGAAAAATTGCATTTGTCTCATTGATAAGCACATTCAGAAAAGAATAATGGAAACAATTTGGTAAATCCTAGTAGTCTTAATTTCACTGCTGCTTCACTTGCAAACCCTATTTACTGTCGTTTGTTATACTAGCGTTGACACTATCCACTCCAAATCATCCCATATTCCAGCATTGTCTAGACGCTTTTCTCTGCGCCTGCGTGTGCAGAGTGGTTTCCTGTCTGGTGTGTTCTTATTGCTTGATGTTTCTGCACAGTTAACACGAAGACGGCACTGTCGTTTACCTAAAACGCTGGTTCTGCAAAGCCCGTGTTCGCCCTTTAGTGTATGAACTAGCTAACCCGGGTGTTAGCTAACCAGGTGTACCGTGTTTGCCAGAGCAAATTTCATTATCTTACCTGCAGTGTAAGTGAATTGAGTTAAATTTATCCGCATGCTACTTACTGAACGGTTAAACTCCGCCTATACTTGCAACCGTACCGATATTGGTGCTAATGTATAGACGGAAACGAAAGAATCATCCACATGGTACAAACAGTGGATATTGGGATTGAAACAATGTGCACTTGTCCACTAACACACTTATCGTGAAGGTACATATTACAGATGAATTAACTAAGATGTAAAGATTTGTTGTAATGTAGTGAATACTTCTTGTCAATAACGCTTCGTGGTGTGACCTTTCAGAAATTAAGTTCGCAAATAGATTGGTGTATCTATATGGACCAAGAAATCCATTTGAGATCATTCTCGAATACCTTATAGTTGCAAAAATAGGTTTTATCACGTATAAACAATTTTAATACCTTACAACCTAAAATTTGACACATATCCCACAATTCTTAGACTCTACACTCTAGAACCATCATTTTATTGGAACTCTTCATGGAGACATTATTTTAGGTGAATGGCGATCCTTTATTTACGAACGTATCATATATTGACTTACGAGTTACTACGGTACTGTAACAATGCTCTCGTTTGTACACCATTGGGAACCTCAGTACAACTTGATAACATATACTGTGATGTACCCTTGATTACGAAAAGGAAGCATTGTGAGTAATTAAAAATTCTCATTTCCGGGGAAAGTTCGTTATGTCATGAATTATGGAATCAAAATATGTCTGTCAAAGAGAACGGCCGCCAAAACTAATTTCCCTAATGTAAGGTCAAGGACATGATAGAACGTTTCCATATTTTATGTTGATCTCAATGTTATATCAGTTCAGTTGGTAAGGGAGAATATGAGATGTATTATCTTGCTAATCCAATTATACTAAGAGTTTGAGTTAATGGTGTTTTCGGGTTAATACTAATAGTATCATAATTATTATGTTCTTGGTTGGCGGTATGTCATAAGTTAGATAATGATGCATCAAAAACAGACGGAAAGTACATCTGGTTTTGTATTTACCTCTGATTTACATAAATACTTTTTATAGCTTGTATCTCAGAGAAGTTGATACTCAGTGCTTGCTGGATATTTATCAATTATATATGTACGTGAAGTTAGCGGCCTAGCGGCCTAGCGGCCTAACGGCGTGAAGTTAGCGGCCAAGCGGCCTAGCGGCCTAGCGGCGTGAAGTTAGCGGCCTGGCGGCCTAGCGGCCTAGCGGCGTGAAGTTGGCGGCCTAGCGGCCTAGCGGCCTAGCGGCCTAATTATTTTTTCTATGTCCAAGCAATTGTTAATGCGTTTTTTTTAAAAACAATGATAAATCAAGGTTTTTTATTCATATAGTTACATAGCGGCCTTAAATTGTTATCTATTCAGAATATCTTTCTTTATCTTTTATTCTAAAACAATTTTAAATTAACTGTTTTATGCACATAATATCACTCTGAAGCGTTTTTCAACTTTTTTTCAAAAAAGTCGATCGAGCACTTCAGCGGCCTAGCGGCCTAGCGGCGTGAAGTTAGCGGCCTGGCGGCCTAGCGGCCTAGCGGCCTAAAATGGTATCCTATTTCAAAGCATGAATACATGCATTTTCTTCTAAAACAATGACATCTTAGCTATTTTTATGCACAAATTAACACTTTGAAGCTATTAGCGATTATCAACATTTTTTTTTAAAAGCGTCAATTAAGCAGTCAGCTATTTCAAATCATTAAACATGCCTGATCTTCTAAAACAATGATATATTTACTGTTTTTATGCACAAATTATCACTCTAAAGCGTTTTTTATTTTATTTTTTTAAAAGTTCATCGAGCACTTCAGCGGCCTAGCGGCCTAGCGGCCTAGCGGCGTGAAGTTAGCGGCCTAGCGGCCTAAAATTGTTTCCTATTTCAAACCATGTATACATGCATTTTCTTCTAAAACAATGACATATTAACTGTTTTATGCACAAATTAACACTTTGAAGCTATTAGCGATTATCAACAGTTTTTTTTTTCAAAAGTGTCGATAAAGCAGTCAGCTATTTCAAAGCATTAAACATGCCTGTTCTTCTAAAACAATGATGTATTTACTGTTTTTATGCACAAATTATCACTCTGAAGCGTTTTTCAATTCTTTTCCAAAAAAGTCGATCGAACACTTCAGCGGCCTAGCGGCCTAGCGGCGTGAAGTTAGCGGCCTGGCGGCCTAGCGGCCTAGCGGCCTAAAATGGTTTCCTATTTCAAAGCATGTTTACATGCATTTTCTTCTTAAACAATGACATATTAACTGTTTGAATGCACAAATTAACACTTTGAAGCTATTAGCGATAATCAACATATTTTTTTTCTTTCAAAAAAGTCGATTGAGCAGTCATCTATTTCAAAGCATTAAACATGGCTGATCTTCTAAAACAATGATGTATTTGCTGTTTTTATGCACAAATTATCACTCTAAAGCGTTTTTTTATTTTTATTTTCAAAAAAGTTGATCGAGCACTTCAGCGGCCTAGCGGCCTAGCGGCCTAGCGGCGTGAAGTTAGCGGCCTAGCGGCCTAGCGGCCTGGCGGCCTAAAATGCTCTCCTATTTCAAAGCATGTATACATGCATTTTCTTCTAAAAAAATGATATGTTAACTGTTTTTATGCACAGACTATCACTCTGAGGCGATTATCAACATATTTTTGAGAAGGATAGGCATGTTCACATGCTTTGAAAAGCTGACTGCTTGTTCGACTTTTTGAAAAAAAGGTTGATAATCGCCTCAGAGTGATAGTGTTTGCTTAAAACAGATAATATATCATTGTTTTAGAAAACAATGCATGTATACATGCTTTGAAATAGGATACCATTTTAGGCCGCTAGGCCGCTAGGCCGCCAGGCCGCTAACTTCACGCCGCTTGGCCGCTAGGCCGCTGAAGTGCTCGATCGACTTTTTGAAAAAAAGTTGAAAAACGCTTCAGAGTGATATTATGTGCCTAAAAACAGTAAATACATCATTGTTTTAGAAGAACAGGCATGTTTAATGCTTTGAAATAGCTGACTGCTTTATCGACACTTTTGAAAAAAAAACTGTTGATAATTGCTAATAGCTTCAACGTGTTAATTTGTACATAAAACAGTTAATATATCATTGTTTTAAAAGAAAATGCATGTATACATGGTTTGAAATAGGAAACAATTTTAGGCCGCTAGGCCGCTAGGCCGCCAGGCCGCTAACTTCACGCCGCTAGGCCGCTAGGCCGCTGAAGTGCTCGATCAACTTTTTTGAAAATAAAAATAAAAAAACGCTTTAGAGTGATAATTTGTGCATAAAAACAGTAAATACATTATTGTTTTAGAAGATCAGCCATGTTTAATGCTTTGAAATAGCTGACTGCTCAATCGACTTTTTGAAAAAAAAAATATGTTGATTATCGCTAATAGCTTCAAAGTGTTAATTTGTGCATTCAAACAGTTAATATGTCATTGTTTTAGAAAAAAATGCATGTATTCATGCTTTGAAATAGGATACCATTTTAGGCCGCTAGGCCGCTAGGCCGCCAGGCCGCTAACTTCACGCCGCTAGGCCGCTAGGCCGCTGAAGTGCTCGATCGACTTTTTTGAAAAAAAGTTGAAAAACGCTTCAGAGTGATAATTTGTGCATAAAAACAGTAAATACATCATTGTTTTAGAAGAACAGGCATGTTTAATGCTTTGAAATAGCTGACTGCTTTATCGACACTTTTGAAAAAAACCTGTTGATAATCGCTAATAGCTTCAAAGTGTTAATTTGTGCATAAAAACAGTTAATATATCATTGTTTAAAAGAAAATGCATGTATACATGGTTTGAAAAAGGAAACGATTTTAGGCCGCTAGGCCGCTAGGCCGCCAGGCCGCTAACTTCACGCCGCTAGGCCGCTAGGCCGCTGAAGTGCTCGATCAACTTTTTTGAAAAAAAAACGCTTTAGAGTGATAATTTGTGCATAAAAACAGCAAATACATCATTGTTTGAGAAGATCAGCCATGTTTAATGCTTTGAAATAGCTGACTGCTCAATCGACTTTTTGAAAAAAAATATGTTGATTATCGCTAATAGCTTCAAAGTGTTAATTTGTGCATCCAAACAGTTAATATGTCATTGTTTAAGAAGAAAATGCATGTATACATGGTTTGAAATAGGAACCATTTTAGGCCGCTAGGCCGCTAGGCCGCCAGGCCGCTAACTTCACGCCGCTAGGCCGCTAGGCCGCTAGGCCGCTAGGCCGCTAGGCCGCTGAATTGCTCGATCGACTTTTTTGGAAAAGAATTGAAAAACGCTTCAGAGTGATAATTTGTGCATAAAAACAGTAAATATATCATTGTTTTAGAAGAACAGGCATGTTTAATGCTTTGAAATAGCTGACTGCTTTATCGACACTTTTGAAAAAAAACTGTTGATAATTGCTAATAGCTTCAAAGTGTTAATTTGTGCATAAAACAGTTAATATGTCATTGTTTTAGAAGAAAATGCATGTATACATGGTTTGAAATAGGAAACCATTTTAGGCCGCTAGGCCGCCAGGCCGCTAACTTCACGCCGCTAGGCCGCTAGGCCGCTAGGCCGCTAGGCCGCTGAATTGCTCGATCGACTTTTTTGGAAAAGAATTGAAAAACGCTTCAGAGTGATAATTTGTGCATAAAAACAGTAAATACATCATTGTTTTAGAAGAACAGGCATGTTTAATGCTTTGAAATAGCTGACTGCTTTATCGACACTTTTGAAAAAAACTGTTGATAATCGCTAATAGCTTCAAAGTGTTAATTTGTGCATAAAACAGTTAATATGTCATTGTTTTAGAAGAAAATGCATGTATACATGGTTTGAAATAGGAAACAATTTTAGGCCGCTAGGCCGCTAGGCCGCCAGGCCGCTAACTTCACGCCGCTAGGCCGCTAGGCCGCTGAAGTGCTCGATCGACTTTTTTGAAAAAAAGTTGAAAAACGCTTCAGAGTGATAATTTGTGCATAAAAACAGTAAATACATCATTGTTTTAGAAGAACAGGCATGTTTAATGCTTTGAAATAGCTGACTGCTTAATCGACGCTTTAAAAAAATGTTGATAATCGCTAATAGCTTCAAAGTGTTAATTTGTGAATAAAAACAGCTAATATGTCATTGTTTTAGAAGAAAATGCATGTATACATGGTTTGAAATAGGATACCATTTTAGGCCGCTAGGCCGCTAGGCCGCCAGGCCGCCAACTTCACGCCGCTAGGCCACTAGGCCGCTAGGCCGCTGAAGTGCTTGATCGACTTTTTTGAAAAAAAGTTGAAAAACGCTTCAGAGTGATAATTTGTGCATAAAACAGTTAATTTTAAATTGTTTTAGAATAAAAGGTAAAGAAAAATATTCTGAATAGATAACAATTTAAGGCCGCTATGTAACTATATGAATAAAAAACCTTGATTTATCATTGTTTTAAAAAAAAACGCATTAACAATTGCTTGGACATAGAAAAAATAATTAGGCCGCCAGGCCGCTAGGCCGCTAGGCCGCCAACTTCACGCCGCTAGGCCGCTAGGCCGCCAGGCCGCTAACTTCACGCCGCTAGGCCGCTAACTTCACGCCGCTAGGCCGCTAGGCCGCTAGGCCGCTAGGCCGCTAACTTCACGTACATCAATTATATTATATTTTAAAAAAAGATGTTAGAACAATTAAAGTAAGCAGTGACTGTGTTTTTTCTATTTCGTCGATCCATTGTGTGTGCGATTTGTGATATTTTATGAGAGTTGTTATACACTCTTGTCATGTACAAGTGTTGCATGAAATAGCGCTTTACTATATAAATAACTATTGAGAACATTGTACTGGCTCACAGTTCTACTGCACGTTAAAATATTTCAAGCGTTTGTAGCAAATAAGGTAATCAAGGGACGTTGCGATAATCCTGTCCGCCATGTCGAACATCTTTGAACTCGAGGAAAACGCTGACCTCACCGACCACCTCTTTCTCCTCAGGCCAATCAGTTAATATAATGACTTGTTAGCCAATATAACAGAGATTCAATTAAAATACAGTTTTCATCATCAAACCAGTCTAATACATTGCGCTACGTAAGACCCCAAGACAGACTTAGGCTAAATCTTTTCTGTTCTGAAATCCCGTTTACTTCTTATAAGAAATATGAGAGCATTTATTGCTCAATGCAACGTCTGTTCGGTTGTTAAGAAAAGGTATTGGGTCGAGAAAGGGTTCAAAAGTTCAAAATCGCAAATCTAAATTTCATTGTGTTTTTTCATTCACTCACAAGTGACAGTCTTATAAATTTAGATAACATTATATTTTCAACGTTGTAAAATAAGTTCAAATCTAATTGGACAATAAAATGATAAGACATGGGCTGATGTTGCTTGTACTTTTCTACAATATTCATTGCCGTGTACTCTAGATGTCAACAATATAAACTCACTGACGCGTCAGCTTTAATTTTCAAGTATCTGTACCCCCAACCCCTAAAATTCGCTCTCATATTAGACACCCAATCTTATGTGTGCACAACTGACTTCTGATAATGTTTTAACCAAATGCACGTTTGCCATTGTCACCCCCTGAAGACATCTTGAAGTCAATACAGCAAGTAAATGGCAACCAATTGTGAGGTATTTGTAATATGGGGAATGGCTATTGGGTTGTTTTGACAACTTGTGACGTGCTGGTGTTCGGTAGAAGTTCGCCAGACGATTGGACTTGACACCACATTCCGTTTATAGATATTGATTTATAGTCTATATTTGTATATATGACGTCGTTTGTAAATATTCACGTTAACAATTAAAAACATCTCATGTCTGTCAGAAACATCGCCAGTATTTAATCGAGACGTAATACAAATGATTTCAGCCATTTTTTATCAACAGATTTTGTATTGACATCATCGGTGTCGTTTGCGTCTTCATAAAAAGGTCAGAACATACTGAAACATATATTAACATAAGGCTGTGCACTTGTTTCATTGATACATACATATTGAAAAAATGAAAGCAAAGTTAATATGGACAATCCTATTAGACTAAACGTTCGCTAAGTCATACTTCTCCTGCAAACCTTATTATTCTGTAGTTTCAGTTTATTAGCCTGACATTGACACCATCCACTCAAAATCATCCCATATTCCAGCATTGTCCAGACGCTCATCTTTGCGCGCGTCACTGTTGGATTGTTGTCTGGTGTGTTCTTATTGCTTGATGTTTCTGCCAAATAACACGAAGAGGGCACTGTCTTTCCCCCCAGCATACTGGTTCTGCAAAGCCCGTGTACGCCTTTAGTGTGTAAACTAGCTAATCAGTAACTCAATATTTTACTGGGTTAATCTGTAAGATGTTCTAATGTGTGAAGCAGAAACAGCTGTTATTTTCCTATTCATTCATTGCCATGAATAGCTAGCCAACGTTTTTAAAACATTGCGAATATAAGGAGGACTCAGTTGATACATACACATAAAAAACATGTTCATTCACATGTTTATGCAGATACTTATAAATTTGATAATAATTACTCTGAACGTTCTAGTATTACATTTCCATGAATGAAATGTATTCAATGTGTGTAAAGCAATTTTCATATTAATCATTTGCACGCGACAGCGAGATATAACCGTTAGTTGAACTTTACCAATGAGATATCAGTTGTAGTTTCTGCATCCACGATGCCGGTATTTGAAATTATACACGAACTCTTTGAACAATCGCTAACATGCAGCATTTATGTATTGGTCAAGTTACACATGTATAGGCAAGTGGAATTAGTATGGATTGAAGGAAAACAAACACAGATTGAATGAAAAACGGGCATTTATCAACATGTCATAAATGTTATGTTACTCAAAGGAACCACCGCCCATATAAGTGCATCAAGTTGAAATTCATCCGCACTCTACTCACTTATCGGTAAAATCTCGCATTTCTTGTTAACATTCCGATAAGGGCGTACATGTATAGACGATAACGTAAGAAACACCCACATTCATGGTACAAACAGCGGGATTTGTTTGGTGGACACTTGTCTATTAACTAAATATTTATGAGAGTATAGATTACAGATGAATTAACGGTTATGTAAATAATTTATGTAATGTAGTGATAACTTTCTGATCAAGAAAGCTTCTTTTTGTGACCTTTAAAAACTTTAACAAATATTTTGTTTGCAGTTCCCAATTATTTTTGAAAGGGACTGTGTTATCAATGCTCTCTCTAACACTTTTTACTGTTCATATTTTTTCTATTTATTCGTTATCTCACATATTACAAAATCCACCTTAATCTAAGAGCAATCAGTACGTATGCTTAATTGTTAACGATCAAGTGATGGCTAAGCTGACGACACATGACAGATAAAAAAAAATCATAAATCGTGTAACACATGTTTTGCTCTCGGCAGTGCATATCGTCGGAAACCGCATAAAAGCTATGTCGCATGGTAACAAACACTGGAAAATACCGCGGATTCCGAAAATGAAGAATTAAAAATATACATTTCCGGCGAATGTTATGTCATGAACTATTCACTTGAAATATGATTGTCAAAGAAAACAGACACCAAAACTGATTTCCCTAATGTAAGGCGAAGGACAGGATGAGAAAAAATAAAAATAATCATGCTGTATATAAAAATCATCCTCCAAGTGTTGGATGAGTTCGCACCAGGTGGTATTCATGAGCGTTTCCATTTTTTTATGTTGATCTCGAAATTACAGCACTTGACTTAGTAATGGGAAACGTGAGATGTATTATCTTGCTAATCCAATATTACTTCGAGTTTTTGTTAATGGTAATTGCGGAAAATAATAAGCTGATATTTTTTTGGCGGTCAGAAGTTAACGTGCATCTCAACTTGATGTGGTGCTAAATTGTCGATCCAATAGAACATCATCGTACTGGTGCATTCGGAAAAATAGAGTTTAATTTGCTTTCATTTTTAAGAAGAAGTAGATAATACTGCGTCGAATGCAGACGGCATATCAATCTGGATATCTTTATTGCCCTTCGGTAAATTAATGTTTTATATCGTGTGGATTTTTGTGAAGTTGATACTTGGTACTTGTTGGAGAATTATTTATAATATTATATTTTAAAAAATGATGTTAGAACAACTGAAGTAAGCAGTGTCTGTGCTTTTTTTATTTTGTCGATCAATTGTATGCTCGGTTTTGTGATATAGTGTGACCGCTGTCACAAAACGCGCTTAACTGAAGAAATAACAAATTACACACTAGCATTTGTGCTGTGACTATTTCAAACGTTTGTAGGAAATAGGATAATCAAGGGACATTGTGACAACCTTTCTTGCCATGTCGGACACTCTGGAACTCGAGGAAAACGCTGACCTCGCCGACCTCCTCTTTCTCCTCAGGTCAGTCAGTTATTATTATGATTGTTGCGAATATAACAGGGATTTAATTAAATTACAGTTTAATCTTTGTCATCATAACCATAATACTACAATGCGCCTCGTTATGCCTCAAGACAGTCCAAGGTCAGACAATATTTAATCAAATCCCATTTTCTTGTAACAGAAACACGAGAACGACCATTGCTCGATTCAAGGTCTGTGTCGATGTTTTACAAAAATGTCCGAGGTCGAGAACTGATTTCAAAAGCTCAAAACTACGATCTAAATTTCATTGTTAAATTTCCCACTCTCTCACAAGTGACTTTTTCCACACATTAATTTTATGTTTTAAAATTTGATTTTTCTTAAACATAGACACATGCATTGTTTGTGTTTGTTCCGTGATATATTGAAAACGACTGGGACAAACCCAGTAGTCAACAATTTAAAAATAAACCCTGTTTAGATGCACAGGTCAAGGCCAAAATGATAATGAAGTAGAGACACAAATGTATAAATACCACTTACACAAATAAAAAACACCGCAAACAGACCTCCCACAATGATTTGACTACCGCCTTGGAGCGGTCAGTGAAATACCAATTCACTGGAACACGTGTATATTGGGGGAAAGAGCTAGGTTGCATGTCCTCACAACTTCACATATCCTCATACTATTCCCAACATTTATCACTAATTACGAAATAAAAATATAAGCCACTGTAGAGCCGGCATTAACTTGAAAACAATAACATAAATTCTTTGTAAAGCAGGTAATATATGAAGAAATATTTGACTTAAGACTTTTTTTTTGATGTTAGAGAGCGTTTTATTTATAAAACATGAACTGTCTTGTTCAACATCTAAAACAAAACGACGCGAATCATCATCATCATTATCATCGTCATCCTCATGCAGTGTTAGAGTGGGTTTGAAGAACCAAGACACAGTTTTTCAAACAGTCTTTTCAAGGTACCTTCTTAAGCAAGCATTATACATACATCCTTTAATACAAGTTTAGATGTTTGCAGAGAGTTGCACAGTTTTGCTATAAAGCATTTGCATGGAACGCAAAAGTTCCACAAGAACAATAATAATTTAATGAGCCGAACTGTTTGACATAATCTTAACAACAATGTATAGGGGCTTGATGGTGAGTGCTTCAATATTAAGATTTGTAACCAACAAGTGAATTTCAGTCGCCGGTCTTCCCAATATCTTTCTAATTGCAAAGATCAATATCTTTCTAATTGCAAAGATATCATTTGGAAGCTACATTATATTGTCGATTGAATACTCTGGAAGATGTTGGCACATTTTTATATTGTCGAAATAGTTTTCCGTTTGAATGCAAACAGAATTTCAAATAATTTTTGATAAAATATTCCTTCAAGAGCTAAAATTTGCACAAACCCCCCCAACTCCTTCACAGATAATGAATGCTACCAAGGGCTAATGTTTCACCAGAACGTATATCAATTTCCTTCCAACTTCTGATGAAGGAAAGAAAAACATTTTTTTGACCGATGATATGTCTGATGCGAATCCGATTTGGCAGAAAACGCATTATTTTTACTTTAGCAACAAGAATAAGACTACAACACACGATGTGATAAATTAGCATAAAGTATGTCCTTAATGCCAATAGTTTGATAGTTCATTATATAATAAAGGCAATTGATTAGATTTTGTAGTATTTGTAGAAAAAATAAATACCGCGTCCCAAAGTCATTTCTGAGCTTCATGTCGAGTTCTGAAAAATGTTCATAGTCAATTTACAAGTCATTTTAGCATTTAAGTAGGGTTTCAGAGTTCAATAATAATAATATATTTAAGACATTATTAAGGTTTTTTTAAAATCATGTGAGATTCTTAAATTAGGAATGGGAATTAAGTTAGGCAATTACTTTTACTTTAAGATGCTTTATGATAACCAGCCCTTAATTACGTATTAAAGTGTCTTTAAGTCTGAATTACCATGACTTCTCTGAAAACGCATCTTGAAAAATGCCTGCTTTTTCTTCACTACATCTGTTTGCCAATGAATTAGAATTTGAAATAAAACCTGATCCAAGGAATTCGATTTAAGTGGTTCAATTAAAGCAACATTCTTACATCGTTGCAGATAGCTGGGTTTCATTATTGTCTTTACATCTTCACACGAAAACCATATTGCAATAGATAGCATTTACATTTAATTTGGCATTGATGACAAAGCAGGGAAGTTAAACACATCTTGGTAATTTTGTCAGTTATAATATTATTACGCAAGGAGATAAAACACATCTCAATAATTGTGTCAGTTATGATATCATTATATCCATTAAAAGCACACCAAACGAGGATCAAATTCGAACTATTTTAATATTTGACTTATTGTGATTAAAATGATAACATAAAATAAATAAATATATTCAGCTTGTCATCATTCGGCAGCGCAAGACATCTAAAAACATGATAATGCTACGCTTCCATTTCTGCTGCCTTTGTAGGAACTGGATGACTTTGGGGCTTACCAATTATAGATATGCTTGTTTATCAAACATCACCGATTTGAATAGACGACATTTTTTAAGCAAGATCTGCAACTTAAAAAAAGACTTGATATTGTTTTGAAATGACACACATGTATTTAAAGCTTGCATTTGAAAGTTTGTTTTATACATATCTTCTCTACTTCATAGCACTGGTCGAATACTTTCTAACCCCATGTATTCCCATCTTATCAATGCGTCTCATTGCTGTCTTTGTCCATTAGTTTGCTGTCTTTGACGCTCGGTATGCATGAGGAATTTAAAATGTTTTCGTATACACAGTGTGCTTATGCAGTAATCTGCTGTCGGTTTAATTGACTTTGAGTTATTCATATTATACTTTTTCATTTCTTGTTTCAAGTGTCTCAGTACATTTACAGGTTTCGGATGATTTTGTGACATCCATTCCATGGTTTATTTTCATTTCATCTGCAAATTAAACATTCAACGTGTGATTCATATTGTAGCTGAGTTGCGCAAATCTCAGAGGATTTGCATGCAATAAAGAGAGACTGATTCCAATCTGGTTACCTTATTCTGCCGGCTAGTCTAAGCAGCAATGTAAATATATCTTTATTACCACATAGAACACATTCTGGTGACAAATAAAGTTAAACGCAACGTTTATTCAAATCATTTTTGGCATTTTCCTAAACACAACTTAAATTTTAAAAAACCTATTTTTCAATTTTCGCACATCAGAGCGATGATGCTATGCGTTCAACGCTCTTTTCAATCGCCTCGATTGTGATTATAACAGCGAAACTTTAGCCAATCAGAGACTTGTCGCCGTTTTCTATTTATAGAATCGACGGCAGTCTGCAAACCGTACTGATTGCCTAAAAGCCAATGCAAAAGAGTCTTAAAAACACATTCTAAATTACGAATACTTCTAATTTCATGTCAGCAAAACAAAATGGACGCTAGCGACGAGAAGAATATGTGATTTCTTTCACTGTCACATAAACCGCATATTTTGTTCTCCTTCATTTGTCTTTACATCTTCAATCCTGTGGAATTTCAATACTTTGGCGATGATAAAATCCTTCAATGTATAATGAACGTTTTGATTGGTCAACGATGATAACAGGAACATGATAGTTTTGCACTCTAATTTTCAGCGTTTGAATAAAAGGTAAGATTTATCGTTGCCAAACCTCTCATGAATGAGAATTTTATTCTCTGCAAGACGTACATGCACTCTCTATCGTTTGTTAGACTGCACTCGACACCGACTTAATAACGACTCCATTCTGGGCCTTGTCAGGAATTTATATTTGTACATGGCTGATGTACGTGAAGTTAGCGGCCTAGCGGCCTAGCGGCCTAGCGGCGTGAAGTTAGCGGCCTAGCGGCCTGGCGGCCTAGCGGCGTGAAGTTAGCGGCCTGGCGGCCTAGCGGCCTAGCGGCGTGAAGTTGGCGGCCTGGCGGCCTAATTATTTTTTCTATTTCCAAGCAATTGTTAATGCGTTTTTTTAAAACAATGATAAATCAAGGTTTTTTATTCATATAGTTACATAGCGGCCTTAAATTGTTATATATTCAGAATATTTTTCTTTACCTTTTATTCTAAAACAATTTTAAATTAACTGTTTTATGCACAAATTATCACTCTGAAGCGTTTTTCAAACTTTTTTCAAAAAAGTCGATCAAGCACTTCAGCGACCTAGCGGCATAGAAGCCTGAAATTAGCGGCCTAGCGGCCTAGCGGCCTAAATTGAATCCTATTTCAAAGCATGTATACATGCATTTTCTTCTAAAACAATAACATTTTAACTGTTTTTATGCACAAATTAACACATTGAAGCGATTATCAACAGTTTTTTTCCAAAAACGTCGATAAAGCAGTCAGCTATTTCAAAGCATTAAACATGCCTGTTCTTCTTAATCAATGATATATTAACTGTTTATATGCACAAATTATCACTCTGAAGCGTTTTTCAACTTTTTTTCAAAAAAGTCGATCGAGCACTTCAGCGGCCTAGCGGCCTAGCGGCCTAGCGGCGTGAAGTTAGCGGCCTGGCGGCCTAGCGGCCTAAAATGGTATCCTATTTCTAAGCATGTATACATGCATTTTCTTCTAAAACAATGACATATTAACTGTTTTTATGCACAAATTAACACTTTGAAGCTATTAGCGATTATCAATATTTTTTTTTTTAAAGCGTCGATAAAGCAGTCAGCTATTTCAAAGCATTAAACATGCCTGATCTTCTAAAACAATGATATATTTACTGTTTTATGCACAAATTATCACTCTAAAGCTTTTTTTATTTTTTTCAAAAAAGTTGATCGAGCACTTCAGCGGCTTAGCGGCCTAGCGGCCTAGCGGCGTGAAGTTAGCGGCCTGGCGGCCTAGCGGCCTAGCGGCCTAAAATGGTTTTCTATTTCAAAGCATGTATACATGCATTTTCTTCTAAAACAATGACATATTAACTGTTTGAATGCACAAATTAACACTTTGAAGCTATTAGCGATAATCAACATTTTTTTTCCCAAAAAAGTCGATTAAGCAGTCAGCTATTTCAAAGCATTAAACATGCCTGATATTCTTAATCAATGATATATTTACTGTTTATATGCACAAATTATCACTCTGAAGCGTTTTTCAACTTTTTTTCAAAAAAGTCGATCGAGCACTTCAGCGGCCTAGCGGCCTAGCGGCGTGAAGTTAGCGGCCTGGCGGCCTGGCGGCCTAGCGGCCTAAAATGGTATCCTATTTCAAAGCATGTATACATGCATTTTCTTCTAAAACAATGACATATTAACTGTTTTTATGCACAAATTAACACTTTGAAGCAATTAGCGATTATCAACATTTTTTTTTAAAAGCGTCGATAAAGCAGTCAGCTATTTCAAAGCATTAAACATGCCTGATCTTCTAAAACAATGATATATTTACTGTTTATATGCACAAATTATCACTCTGAAGCGTTTTTCAACTTTTTTTCAAAAAAGTCGATCGAGCACTTCAGCGGCCTAGCGGCCTAGCGGCGTGAAGTTAGCGGCCTGGCGGCCTAGCGGCCTAGCGGCCTAAAATGATTTCCTATTTCAAAGCATGTATACATGCATTTTCTTCTAAAACAATGACATATTAACTGTTTTTATGCACAAATTAACACTTTGAAGCTATTAGCGATTATCAATAAAAAAAATTTTAAAGCGTCGATAAAGCAGTCAGCAATTTCAAAGCATTAAACATGCCTGATCTTCTAAAACAATGATATATTTACTGTTTTATGCACAAATTATCACTCTAAAGCTTTTTTTATTTTTTTTCAAAAAAGTTGATCGAGCACTTCAGCGGCCTAGCGGCCTAGCGGCCTAGCGGCGTGAAGTTAGCGGCCTGGCGGCCTAGCGGCCTAGCGGCCTAAAATGGTTTCCTATTTCAAAGCATGTATACATGCATTTTCTTCTAAAACAATGACATATTAACTGTTTGAATTCACAAATTAACACTTTGAAGCAATTGGCGATAATCAACATCTTTTTTTTTTCAAAAAAGTCGATTAAGCAGTCAGCATACATGCCTATCCTTCTCAAAAATATGTTGATAATCGCCTCAGAGTGATAGTCTGTGCATAAAAACAGTTAACATATCATTTTTTAGAAGAAAATGCATGTAGTCATGCTTTGAAATAGGATAGCATTTTAGGCCGCCAGGCCGCTAGGCCGCTAGGCCGCTGAAGTGCTTGATCGACTTTTTTTTAAAAAGTTGAAAAACGGTTCAGAGTGATAATTTGTGCATAAAAACAATAAATATATCATTGTTTTAGAAGAACATGCATGTTTAATGCTTTGAAATAGATGACTGCTTTATCGACGGTTTTGAAAAAAAACCCTGTTGATAATCGCTAATAGCTTCAAAGTGTTAATTTGTGCATAAAAACAGTTAATATGTCATTGTTTTAGAAGAAAATGCATGTATACATGCTTTGAAATAGGATACCATTTTAGGCCGCTAGGCCGCCAGGCCGCTAACTTCACGCCGCTAGGCCGCTAGGCCGCTAGGCCGCTGAAGTGCTCGATCGACTTTTTTGAAAAAAAGTTGAAAAACGCTTCAGAGTGATAATTTGTGCATATAAACAGTTAATATATCATTGATTAAGAAGAACAGGCATGTTTAATGCTTTGAAATAGCTGACTGCTTTATCGACGTTTTTGGAAAAAAACTGTTGATAATCGCTTCAATGTGTTAATTTGTGCATAAAAACAGTTAAAATGTTATTGTTTTAGAAGAAAATGCATGTATACATGCTTTGAAATAGGATTCAATTTAGGCCGCTAGGCCGCTAATTTCAGGCTTCTATGCCGCTAGGTCGCTGAAGTGCTTGATCGACTTTTTTGAAAAAAGTTTGAAAAACGCTTCAGAGTGATAATTTGTGCATAAAACAGTTAATTTAAAATTGTTTTAGAATAAAAGGTAAAGAAAAATATTCTGAATATATAACAATTTAAGGCCGCTATGTAACTATATGAATAAAAAGCCTTGATTTATCATTGTTTTAAAAAAAACGCATTAACAATTGCTTGGAAATAGAAAAAATAATTAGGCCGCCAGGCCGCTAGGCCGCCAACTTCACGCCGCTAGGCCGCTAGGCCGCCAGGCCGCTAACTTCACGCCGCTAGGCCGCTAGGCCGCTAGGCCGCCAACTTCACGCCGCTAGGCAGCTAGGCCGCTAGGCCGCTAACTTCACGTACATATGTGGCTGGTGTGTTTTTGGTTGGTTTTTCTAAACATTTATCACGAACGCTACAATAATTGCTTTTCGTAAAGTTGGACCTTGTCGCTCTGTCTGGAATGTTCCGTTTGTATCAAACAACAGTGTCTGCATTGTCACTTTGTTGATCTGTATTATGTTCTAATCAAGAGTTCATTCATTGCTATGATACTAGAAGGTTTAAAAAAATGCAAATATAAATACTTCGAGGACCGAGTCGATACTTACGCGCAAAATATGTTCATGCAGATTTTAGTATAACGTTGGATCAGAATAATATACTTTCTCGTAAAACTTTAGCATGAATTAAATGTATTCACTATTTGTATAGTGGTTTATCGAATTGATACTTTGCACGAGATATCGAGATTTAGCCGTCAGTTGAATCTCGGAAAAAGAATAAACCAGCAAATATTTGATTTGAAATGAAATTAAATATTCAAACACTTGCACCTTAATTAGTTAATACGAACACGTTGGTGGCATTATATTTAACATATATATGGAAAAAAAATATCGTGAGAGTGCAGCTTTCGAATACGTTAACGGCGATGTAAAGAATGCCTTTATTGTACCATTTTTTTGTTTTCTAAGAAGGCTTCATTTTGTGACATTTGACATATAGCAGTTAAATTTTACAAATATGGTGTTTGCGGTTTGTAACTACATTGTTATATTTATATATTTCCCATGGTCATGTTCGAACGAAGAAACCAGTCTAATGCGAACATGTATGGATGAAGGGAAAACACAAACACGTAAAATGAATGAAAAAGGGCGTTCGATCAAAATGCCATAACAGAGTTATCAAACTATTGTTTACGTGTTATGTAATTGTAATTTTGTGCCGGGAGATATCTTGGTGGATAAAACCACCAACCGCATTTTATTGAAAACAGTCAACATTTTTTTTTCTTCTAAAGAAAAACATCTTTAATACAAATTGTATCGTATCTATAACAAAGAAACAAAAAAGGATTTACGGATACACAAACACGTAGGGCGTTTAGTTTTCTGTTTTTGGTTTCCACTACTTTACTTTAGCAGAAAAAAAGTGTTATGACGGCCTAACAAACCAAATTAACTGCGCGGCAATACAAATAGTACCACCACGTCATGCGTTCTTATGCATAAAAGTCGTAACCTTCGTCGTTTTATAATGCAGTTATCACTTATGTTGTTTTATCAACACTATGTACAAGGCGAAAATCATCTTCATTTGGATGTAAACATTGAAATCACCAAGTTCCTTCAGCGCTTTGATCTTCTCGTTGTTTTTATATGCGAATATATCATATGTAAATACTGGTTCATATACACTGTATCACTATCAGTAACAAAATTCTTACATCTCTCTTAGAGATACACTAGTAATTGTAAAGAATGTTCTTCAATTGAATGATTCTTTGTCTTACCTTTGACAATAGATCTAAGCCTCAAAGCAAATCATTACGAACGAAGAGTTGTTTACGACCAGGCAATGACCACGTTACCGGCATATGACAGATAATGATAAATCTTGCAACATATTGTTTGCCTGTAGCTTTTATTGTAATATTGGGGTGATAAAAATAGAGTTCGGAAGCCTCAATATACCAACGCTGTTACAAATGTACCGTGGGTTCCGTCAAAGAAGAATTACACATTTCAGGAAATTATTGATACTATAATGAACTGTACCTGCAAAGAGAAAGGACGCAAAAATTAATTTCGCTAATGTATAATCAAGGATAGAATGTGAAGTCATTATTATAAAAGTCGTGTACAAAGTGATCGATTGCCGCCAGTGGTAATAATCAAATGTATAAATATTTCGGAATTTTACGTGCATCTCAGTTGGTAAGAACACGGTGCGGCAGTGTTATCTGGTCGTTCCAATAGTGCAACTGGTTGATGGTGTGGTGTAAAAAGCTTTTATTTTGAAGCCAGTCGGCCTGTCATAAGTTAGATAATGCTGCATCGAACGTAGGCAAACGTGAATCTGGATTTCCTCATAGTCCTGCGTTTATAAATGATTTATACCGTGCATTTGCAAATAGTTTCTAGTAATATCTGGTGGTTGCAAGACACTGATTTATAATATGATAATATAAGAGCCAGTGACTGTACATTTCATGTTGCCTAACCATTTACTGCTCAGTCTAGTGAAAGTGTGTGACGGTTGCGTGTGTTTGAAGCCTACACCACATTGACATGTTTTAGTATTGCAAGGAAAGAAGCGCTGTACTATACGAACTAATAAATCATAATATTGTACTTAGGTGACTTTGTAAAGAACAATTAAGGGAAATTAACTGACGAAGTGTTAAAGATCTTCCCACCATGTCGGAACTCGAAGAAAACGCTGACCTCGCTGAACTCCTCCTTCTCCTCAGGTTAGTCAGTTATTATGTAAATAAAAACAAAATTGTTAGATATATTTGTCAGTATTAACTATGTACAACTTTTTATTGAAATCGATGTATGGTTAATTTATTATACAAATAATTAAATAATAATAAATAACTTGAAAACTTTGTTAACCCTTTGAAATAGAGTCATATTGTTCACAGATTATGTTTAAAAAAGCTCATGGCGAGTACCCTGAAGTATATGGATTAAGTATTCGTATAATATGTATGCGAATATGATTCTTTAGCACGCAAAGTATAAGCTTTTTTTCATTAAGGAATTTCATCCATCATAAATATATTTCTCAAGACGGTTATTCTTTTGTAGCACGAAATACATCGAACACATCGAAATACATTTAGCAAGCATTATAATTACATTATGTCACATACGTGCAGATTCCTTAAAGAACCTTGCAATATAACGAACAAGGTTTTGAAAAGAATTTACAACGAACGTTATTTTCATTTTAACGCGGAAGTTCTTTAGGAGTTGGAATAGATCTAGGAGCCATATATTTTGACGCAATACAGACAACAATATATTGTGGTTTTATGGTGATTACTTTTATATCAAGAGCTTTAAATGTCTCTTCAATATCTCTTATTTGCAAAACATATCAATAAGAAGCCATAATATTTTGTTGGCCCAAAAACATCTTCATATTGTAGAAAGACTTCCCTTTTGTATGTTCAACCACAATTTCATAAAATATTTCTTCAACAAATTTGCTCAGCTGTTTGCAAAATGTATTTAATTATAAGTTGCTATTATTTTTAATTATAAGTTTACACTTCAATTATCCTAAACTAAATCTGATAAAACAATTAAATTCTTTCACTTTCCCCACCCATACTGTATCGCGGAAGGCCGGAACGTACAACAACTTTCTATCAATTTCTGTTGTTTAAAATACATTATTATACAACTGAAAACAAATTGTAAAAAATACTCAGTGCCTTTGAACAGGGTAAGTGTTTAAACTTTCAACTACTGGACTTGTTTCTGTAGTTTTTCATATTAATATTAATGCATAAGGGAACCGAAGGAGCAAATGCGTGTATGAACTGTTTTGCATGTCTTTATCATGACAAAGCTATAACTTGCCCGCGATATATTGACCGATGACATGTTTATTGTTATTGTTGAAAGTGTAGGCAAATGAAGCGACTCTCATATTTCAATGAACGCATTATTAAAACTACAGTACTAAATCAGCAATAAAGTATGTCTTAAATGGCGAAAACAAACCGCTACAGTTACAGTACAGTATATTTGATAATGCATCCATCATTGTGAGTTACGACTAACATTTGTGAGTTAAGTGTTTATAAAAAATAGTATTTGTAGTATTTGTAGAAAACAAAAACCTGCCTATATATTCAATATCTTTCTGAAAAAAGCAACCCCGAATTTGCATTGTTTGTTACATTTAATTCAAGTGATTCAATTGTACTTACACCTTAATATCATTTTTTAGATCTTATTATTTGATTTTTTTGTTTTATTTTAAATGTGCACATTATATATACGCCATTTCTTTTTAATTGTAACGCATAGTCATGTTTAACGCATTTGACTTTAATGCTAAAACAAAAAAGCAATGATTTGTGTCGATGTAAAAATATTATGTTTCGTTTAATTAATAGCTACGTGTCCACAAATTCCACTGTTAAAAAGCGCCAACATATCTTTAATATAATTTTATCTGTACATAAATCGTATGCTTTTTTGTTTTGGCCATTAAAGTCAAATGTGTTAAACATGATAATGCGTTAAAATTTAAAAATAACAAATGTTTTTTATCAACCTATATTCTTTGCGCCTTTAAATACAAACTCAAACGTTCTTGCAAAATATAGCGCATACGTTCAATTTAGCCTTGACGAGAAAGCAAGGAGATACAACACTTCTCCATATTGTTTCTGTGTTGATTCGTATTCAGTGAAAGGAGAATGAATGAAGAATTTGGTCTCAACTGATTGAATATTTTATCTATTGGGCTGTTAATTGATTTATTAAATGCAGAAGTTAATTCTAGAACGCATAATTCCGAAGCACATATCAAGACGTTACTGTTCACTCTCTCTGAAAAGCTAGGTAACTTCTTTGTCGAATTAAACAACACGCATTGGAAAATACGACTATTTTTCAATCAGGGTCGGTTAAATATAATTACAGGTCTGTCAATTGACTATTTTAAAACGGAATAAACGAGTCTTTCTCTTTATAATGTAGTTTATTAGTGTATAGGCATATATTATCCAGAGCTTCCGTCCATTCATATCCACGGTTCCCGCTCTGAAGAACGGTTAAGACCAGGAGTCCCAAACTTTATAGGCAGGTTGGTCATGACCTGCAGATGAATCCGTGTGACTTTGGGTCAGTGAGCCAAAACCAAGATCGTGGTGACCTTAAGCTGAAAATAGTTTCCGCTCAATAAAAGAAAAATGCCAAGGACTAGGGATTCGACCTGGATGGTCATCACCAGCGGATGAACCCTAGTGATTTTGAGGTCGGTGGGTCAAAGGTCAAAGTCGTGGTGACTTTAAGCTGAAATCCGTTTCTGGTAAATAACTGAAGAACGCTTAGCCAAGGGACATCAAACTTGGTAGGCATGTTTGTAATAACCAGTAGTTGATCTTACTGAATTTTAGGCCAGTGAGTCAAAGGTCAGGTTCATAGTGATCTTAAGCTTGAAATCTGCGGATTTAGAATATCTTATGATCAGTTATGTGGTTTGTTACTTGTACTGAATAATTTGCAATATTTTTAACATTTCAAAAGGGACTTCACCAATCACATGTTATAAAAACATTCATGTTCAACTCGGAATGCTGGTATGATGGCTAGAGAACCTATGTGTTCAAGAGAATAAAGCATGGTGTTGTTCCCAGAATTTTGTTTTGACATTTCCGCTGTTGATGTTGTTAGGGGAGAGCTTTCTGGTTAATGTTAAACCTTATACTCCACGTATATCAGTTGTGAATGCAATCATAAATTGTATTAATGTCACCATCGCGTAATTTGGCACCTTGATTAAAAAACAAAAATACAAGCACGTTGTTTTGATAACTTTCTTTTATACATTGAAGCTAATTTGTGGAATTGATATAGCTGCTTCAGTGGGAAATTTGGTTTTGAAGAGCAAATAATGAATTGTTCGTACTAAAAAATAATAGTTTAGGAAATATATTTCTTTGGTGGAAAAATCCCGGAAGTTTGGAACTTAATTTAGAACTTGAAATTTGGGTAAATATATGTTGTTGTTTTTCGTTTTGATTAATGTTTTATTAACATGAATGGTTGATTCAATTAAATGTCATTCTATCTATATTTGACAAAAATATTTAGGCATTTGTACATGTTTTATACATTCTGAATTATTATGTTATAATAGGTACTTTTGGAATTGTGTTTTGTACAAGATATAAGCGACCTCTCAATAAATGGCGTCCTTGATATGAACGTGTTAAGTAAGGCCCATTCCCTGCTATATTTGGCGCGAAGACAAAACCACCGCATTCATCCGGCACTGCGGGGCCACCTCGAAGGTAAAAACACGGCCCATTTCCCCGGCTATCCCCGGACCAGGGGGGGGGGGGGGGGGGGGGGGTGGTGGTTACAATTGACTGGTGCATTATATGATATTAAACACTAATTGTGACCCTTTATTGACTTTTAAATATTTACAATCTTCATGGAAAGGTAAGATAGGTTACCGTTAAAGTATGTTAGATACACAAACATGTCAAAATGCTTATATATATGTCCAACGAGACGACCCGGGGACATTTTTTCTGTGACATATGTTGTTGTTATTCTATCTGGTCTTTAATTTTTCTTTACAATTGTCTTATCCAGGATTGTGATAATTTGGTCACATCCGACTACGGGTTTATGTTTTTATTTCATTTCCAAATTAAACATCTGACGTGTGATTCCTATTCTAGCTGTGTGGCACAAAGTTTAGAGGTTTTTGTGGAAATAGGTGAAACTTATTCCGGAGCTTGTTTACACGTCTCTGAAATAATCTCAGCAGCAATGTTAATACATAGTTTTGACGACAGGGAGCACATTCTGGGTGACCAACAGGCTTACCATCCAACAGTTATATTAACAACTAAGGACAGTGAAACGGAAACATCACGACTAAATATAATAGGTACATTATCATTATACTGTCGCAACCAATGACAAAAACATTTGCAAGTAACATCTCTCTTGTTGCTAGGTTGTTCCTAGTCTTCGATTTGGGGGTCTGAAGTAGATTGTCACGTTGTATCGGTAGTAACATCAGTTGTTTCAATTTGCTCTTGTTTGCTGTACAGTTCTCTTTCCCGAGCTTTTTATTTGTTTGGAGATTTTTGAACATTACATTTAGTCCTGTATTTTACTTTTAGACGACATGGAACAAAAATTGACCAAGACATCTACCATCAAGCAAATAGTTTATTTATAAAGGACAATGAATCGGAAACATCACATCATAATATACTAGGAACATTATCATTAAACAGTCGGAGAAATATTGGCAAAAAAACAATGAGAGTCAACGCCTTCGTTGTTGCCAGGTAGTCCTCTGTCTACGGGATGGGGTCTGAGGTAGATTGTCAAGTTGTACCGGTAGTTACATCCGTTGTTTCAATTCGCTCACCTTTCCTAAATAGTCCTCTTTCCCGAGCTTTTTATTTGTTTTGAGAATTTTGAACATTATATACATTCCTGTATTTTACTTTATTGACAGCCCCATCAGTTTCACTTCAACAAAACAGCTTTAACAAAAATGTTATCGTCTCTCTTGCGGTCCCTTCTTCACATATATGACTGTTTGCGGTCCCTTCTTCACATATATGACTGTTTGCGGTCCCTTCTTCACATATATGACTGTTTGCGGTCCCTTCTTCACATATATGACTGTTTGCGGTCCTTTCTTCACATATATGACAACTGTTTGCATAAACCACATTTCAGATCAGTTTAATGATATGGTAGTGTATAGTCCGTAGCAAAATCTACCAAAGCTTATGTTTGATTTATCAGTTGTTGATTCACTTCTTTATATACAAGTGAGTAACTATTATCCAAATAAACATTCATAGTACATTGTCATAAAATTAAACATCTGAACAAGACAAGCTGAAAGTAAAAAAATACGATAGAATGATTGATATCCGTCCTCTCGAGAACGTATCTGGGAATCTTTTGACAGTATAACTGTTGTTGTGTTTTTTTTGTAGAAGTTGTTCAGGCGATTGAACTTGACACAACACCAACCTTATTAAATTACACAACACCAACCTCATTAAATTACCTTTCTGGGCATTGCATGACATGATATATTTGTATATTTGCTGATATTCCTTGGCTTTATAAGCCTTGATAACGATAACAGCAAGCAAGCGTTCGTTCTGCACGCAAGATATTGTATTGGGCGCGCCTGATCGTTGATTTCAATTATTAAGAAAACATCGTGCCGAACATAGTGCGAACCATCGTTGGAGTGTATATGTAAGATGTTTAAATTGGGAAAATATTTAGTTGTTTTACTGAATGCTTCATTTATATTACTTGTATAGAATAGCGAATGTCATCTAAAACATGCCAAATATAATTGACATACGGGTAGTACTTACGAACAACACATCCATATAGAAGATGGTTTATTTCATATCCAAAAAGCCATACGGCCCATGAGGACAAACACAATATATCCAGGAAGATACTGATTGCACTTATAAATACTAACAAAACATTTCTTGCCATTGAATCAGCAAATGAAAGAGATAGTGAGATTTAACAGTTAATTGAAACTCGCTATAAATATGAACTTTGTATATCGAAGTTCAAATCTACGGCATGCTAACGACTTAAATAGGTTACATATAAGTTTCGTGAGAGATCAGTTTTACAATGCATAGAATGCTTACTATTTTGAAGAACTCTGATTATTTATAAGAATGTATCTACAAAGTCAAAGATAGCTTCACTATGTGACATTCAACTAAAATTTATTGCAAATCCTAAAGTGATAGTTGTAGTTTCGGTTGTCTACATTTTTTATTAAAGAAACTAACCAGATATGTCTCCATTTTAAGAACATTTCTTTGAATACCACATTATATTTAAAAAGAAGCTTGAACATTTTATTTATAATGATGTTTACAAGTAATTTATGTGGAGTTTGAAATTTAGTTCCGTTGGTTTTGAAAAACATAAGATAAAGAAACATGTTGATCTTAAATTACTTTTCTTGATAATGATGTACTCGACAAAAAGGTGATCGATTGTACTTGTAAGATGTGTCGAAATTTTATGTTAATCTTAAATAAGAAATAAAATTAAGGATTTCAGTTCGTAAGGAAACTGTGTGATGTGGTATCTTGCATATCCAATATTAATTGCCTAGTGCTTTAAAATGACAATAAAGCAAGTAAGTTAACAACATTAACAGCGACCTTGTTCCTTTCCTATCCAGTTGTAGCTTGGTTTAACATTATGATGACAACTGTGACAGAGGAAGTCAGGTGAAGAGCAAGCCTAGTAAAATGATTAATATTTCATTAAAATCGCTTTTAAGAGATACATTTCACTTTTTTGCACTTGAAAAATATATGCGATAAAGACGATGGAATTTGCTTAGAAAATGCTTGGGTAAAGTTGACACTTCCTCTCGTCAATACATTTGTCCATTCCATGTTATATAACATTAGGCACATTTTTACAACATTGTGTGCATTTAAATAAGACATTTTTGAGCTCGAGAAAATTTCTGACCTCCTTGACAAAATCAAAATATTACGTACGGACAAAAAAGTAGAATTATCGTTAATATTTTCAGCCTTGTCGAGCACATACGTTCCTCAGAAAATCGTGGTTTTCCTGCAGTCATTATAAGTACCTTCAATGGTTCGGAAGAAAAAGATATATGTATCCCAGAGGAGTGCAGCATATTTTACGGAACCTTGGTTTTCCGAGTTTCCGTAATATTACCAAAACGAGGGTCGGGATCAATCTGTCTTCCAAACCAAGCCACTGGTAGATTTTCACTCTCCAAGCCCGTTTACAGGAAAATGATACACATACTACTTAATCATCGTCTACCCATTAATCATGGAAGGACGTTAACTAGTTCCAGGTTCCTAACCCTAACGATTAAAGACTGTCATTGAAAGCATTTGAATCGAGAAGATACATCCTTAAAAGCGGTATTCAGGGAAGTTAAAGAAATATAATTGAACACCACGAATCGCACCTTGTACCTTAAAATATTTAATTTAAAAAAAAAATATGAAGTAATTTTAACTTTTAACTACTGCAATGTCGGTGTAAATCCTTAAGATTAAATTCCATTCCATGTATAATATTGACTGGGCTTGAATTGCCTGCCAATCAGATATGTTTTCCGCATATATATTTCAAACTTGAAAGTTTACCTGAAAGACATATTCAATAATTGTCTTCCAGAAGTAGGATTTATTCTCGAGGTTGAATAGCGAGAAAGACATAAGACGTTCAAAGCACATCATCTTACAAAAAGGTCATCAAAACTCAATTTCTAAGCGCTAACAATTACCATAAAATCATTTTGACCTAATACATAGGTTGAATTTTATTTACTTATCGCCATGTAGGCGTATTTCATAATATTTGGTGAGAATAAACTAGGTAGTTATTAAAAAGAAACTGGAACTCAAATTAACAAAATGCATTGACCTTTTCTGATGATTGTTTTAACAATAAAATGCTAAGACGAAACACGCGGTTTAAAAAAGGGAGTGTATGTTAATGTTTTAGTGATTACACACATATACTTGCGTCTATAGCCACCCATATTTATGAGTGAATGCACCCAAGTATTATTGATAAATGACCTAGTATCACGTCAAAGTATGTATTTAGTTCAAACGTGTTTTTAAATAGCATGCATGGTGAAGCAACACCACCAATGTACTCGTTCAATGCTAAAGTTTGAAGCGATCGTAGAAAATTCCCGCTTTTATCAGCAGAACGAAATCGACAAGTGCAATTGAAAAATGAAATAGCATGCCTTGATTTGCCAATATTCTTGATATTTATATATTCGTTGGACATAATTATTTTTCATTGGATAACATTATGAAACGAAAGCGACATATCGTACAAAGGACGAATATGTAAAACGCTCAGGATAATGAAGTTCCTACAAGCGGACGTTTCCAAAAAATTGTTTGCTTCACTGTAGGATCGCTATATATTTCACAAAGTGAGCGCCAAAGGCGTAGATAATAGGGAACAATTTATTCTTGGTGTTTACATGTTGGAATTTAACGCGATCTAAGGACGTCATTCCACGTCCTTTTATTTCCGTGCTTTAAAATGGACTGGTTCGTCAAGTCTGTGTGTCTGCGTGCGTTTACGCGTCAAATCCGCTTGTGTCACCTTTCAAACTAAAAAAAAGAGATGCCGTTAACATCGTTTTTAACAATCGATCCATTCTTTCTTGATCACAGCCTCCTCATTTCTTACTTCACCAACAATTGTGCTTGTCTCATTCGCAGCCCTTCCCCACAATGGGACAACAGTTGACACAATTAGGATCATTCTAAAGAGATTCATTACCTGTTTGTGGAAGGTTCCATTTTCTAGCAAGTTTCCTGAAATAGCTTAATAAATTTACCCTTCAGCATTAAAACAAAAAAATCAAACATGTTTGATCGTGATGCTATGTTTTAGATCTTCATCACAGAGTTACCGATGGAAAATTGACCATCGAATTTCATTCGTGCATGAGTATTATAACAAACTAAACATTGTTAGTTATCCTTCATTAGACAGTGATGTTCCGTCCCCCATCCGGCGGTGTAATCATTTCGCAGTTTGTGAAATCACATAGAGTATGTTCCGACTTTTCTTCCCGTTTCCCAAAATCCTTTTTAAAGTACTTTCTTAAGCGTTATGACATACTATCTTAAAACATGACAGTCTCAAAACCATAATCCCTTATGGCAGGAACCATCTTGATTTCTACTGCGATATTCTCAAGAGGCTTCGAAATTTGAAGATATGGCAGTTTTGGCCTGCCTTGATTCAGACGTTGTCTGTATCCAGTCGTTGGGCACGTGAACTTACTGTATCGATTTATACATTAATTTCACTTATGCGCAAATAAGCAAATTGAAACCGTCAGCAATTTTCATGTCCCTATAATGTATTAATGTCTCATCATGCCCCTATCATGTATTGATATCTCATCATGTCCCTATCATGTATTGATGTCTCATCATGTCCCTATCATGTATTGATATCTCATCATGTCCCTATCATGTATTGATATCTCATCATGTCCCTATCATGTATTGATGTCTCATCATGTCCCTATCATGTATTGATATCTCATCATGTCCCTATCATGTATTGATGTCTCATCATGTCCCTATCATGTATTGATGTCTCATCATGTCCCTATCATGTATTGATGTCTCATCATGTCCCTATCATGTATTGATGTCTCATCATGTCCCTATCATGTATTGATGCATATAAAACCTGTTAAGAGGCATACTATAAAGGCACAAACAACGCTAAAATAAACCGTGTTTAGCGGCACAAAATAAGGGTCCTCAGAACACTGAACAAGCAACACAAGCGTGAACACACCACAAACTGACCACTAGCATAGAAACAGGTCTGATTTGTTTAAATACCAGGCTTGACTTGCATAATCGCTTTTTGATTTCTTAAGCAAATTATTCATTGTCCATAGCCATCTTTTCGAAGCCAACTTTTAAAACTCAAGAAGTCACATGTGTTTAATATCAGTTATGTTTTCCATGTCTCGTGGGCCGTTTTGACACTTACTTGAAGTTTGTCAGACGATTGGACTTGACACAAAGACGTTATTAAATTAACTATCCAAGCATTGTAATATAATATATCTTTGTATGTGTTCTGGTGGTTTGATGTTGCTAAGCGTTGTTTAGGAAAACGGCGATAAAGCGTTCGTTACAACAGATGTGTTTGAAAATGTTTTTAATTGGTAAATGTGAAGTTTAGTGCAACGCATTAAAAATAGTAACATGATTTATTTAAACAAATGAGCCAGTAGATATTTAGTATGTATGACTACACATATACGTCAGTCATTTATTTTTTAAGATATTTCTTGTTTTTAATTGGTCTATAATTTCAAAAACAGCATAAACGTCTTCCAATTCAGAATTAATGACTTCATAAAATCCTATATTTAGTAATCACATGATTAAGAAATTGTTATATAACATACTTACACACTAATTGGTAGCCTTTTTCATGTAATGACAGCTATATTAGATAAGATTAGATGCATAAAACACAGTCAAATGGTTCTTTAATAGCCAACATTTAAAAAAAGCAATATTAACGGATGTTTTTTTTGTTCTTAATAAAGATTATGTTTCATATGCTTAGATTCTCATTCATCGGAGGCTTGACAATGCTTGATCTACTTTTTTACGTATAGCATCATCGCTCTAATGTATTAATATTAGCGTCCGAATCCGTATCCAGTCTTGAACCACTTAACCATATATTTGTCAACGAATGGAACAAATTTGTTACCGATGATGAGAGTTGTTTTCAAGAATTTAGAAAATGAAAGTAGATTTCAAAATTTTAATGAGCATCAGATAGGAAAAGATTGAAATTATGTATATAGAAGTATGACATAATGTAAAAAGCACATGCCAGATTATACTGTCATCATATATTTCGGATTGAACATACAATCTTATAAAAATGTAGTTCGAATAACATTTTAATTGTAGCTACACCCTTACATTCATTTAAAAAGCGACACATAGGGGATATTATGGTAGGACATTTTTCTCCTTTTTCTGACTAAACTAGTATCAATCTCGACCTGTTGTCAAGACTGATATGTGTTTACAAACCGAACTCGACGTGGTACAGATCACCAAGAAAAGCGTCCTGTCGTTATATTCCATTTATAATATACCTTATCATTTATTCCTTTTATTTTTCGGTTTCAATTTGATTTAGATTTAGATTTACCGCTAAATCTTTCAAATGTCTTTTTACGAAATTGCTTTCGCGTATGAATATGTTACGTACTTTTGTGTACTGAAGTCAAATGAGGCTACTACAGCGAAAAAAGTCAGCAGTTATGGAATTCACTTTATTGAGCAAAAGAGAGAAGAAAATGTTCAATCTTAGCAAAATAAACACATTGCTATTGCGAAAAAAATATAAGATGGCATAGCACAACAACAACAAAAAATGGTGCTCATTGTACGAGCATAAACAAATTGTACGAGCATAAACAAATTGTACGAGCATAAACAAATCGTCATTTCCTGAAGAAAGCGCGGCAATTTTAACATCATAGTCGAAAGTGAATTTTATGCAGAACTGAGTGATGTTCGTGAGTCAATCGCTAAATCTAACCTAATTTTTCTTTGCATATCATGCTCCTGTATATTAACATGCTACTGGTGGCGTGCGTTTAGTTAGGTAGTGTTTTGGTTCTAAAAGTAGACATGATTTACCACTTATTTTTGTCACGCTATTTTAAGCGACATGAAAGAAGTATCTAGACTACACACCGTACTAGCAAAATACGGAGTCAGAAAACGACAGTATGGTGATTCGGAATTTTCAATTCGGCGTGCTGTATTTTTACTGTTGGATAAGGAAAAGGAAATTGATAAGCATATATTAATTGATTATCTTTAGTTTTTTAAATAGTTGAATGCGTTAACATCTTCAAACGCAAACCCTCTTGCAAGGGCATATAAATTAAATTAAGTAGAAATAATTCTACATATTTTTCACGATATTATTACATTCACTGAAGGGAAACCAAATGAAGAATTTGATCTAGCTGCACCATGACTGTGGAAATAAGTTATAAATAAATCACTGAAGTCATCCCCCAGACACGACAGAGACAGCCTGATTTAGTTGAATGTCAACAACCCCATTGGCAGTATTGCATCTTTGTCAATGCTGATAACATCCTGATAGTTGTAATAATATCACAACATGAACAAATTGGGCAGCAAGAAACTCTTACAGTCAAGATATTGGTCTTTTAAATTTAAACCATTTTGCTCATTTATCTTTTATTTTATTTATTTATTTTTATTTTTTATTTTTTGGGGTTTAGTTAGTAACCACATTTACACATTTTTATTAGTAGTTTTAAATACAAAATACATGTTTAGCCATTCACAACGAGTGACATCATAAAAGCAAATACTATTAAAGTTATTATTTCATGATTAAGAAATTGGTTCGTGTACTTTTCCATTCTTCAACATTATCTGTATCGGAATGATTCTGCTAAAAGCAATGCCCATAAAACGCTCTCTTCATGTTTTCTTCACGACTCTTCTGACGACACATAAATATGCCCTTCATAAATTAAAATTAATTCTTTATCTCATTTATGAACTAGCTATATAAAGCATTAACCATTTACACCCAACACGTATATCCTTAAAGCAATGCGTCTCATTGCTGTCCTTGGCTCTCGTTGTGCACGCAAATTTGCATATGCTTTCAGCCAGTGAGAATTAAGAACATAATATAATCAATCATTTATTTTAAAATCATAAAAACAATAATACCTTAACATACATAACATATTTAACATTGTAAAGACGGCTGAATAATGATTAAATGCAACACAATTATATGTAAGGTTTTCAAGAGTACATATTTATAAGGACCATACAAATGAATATATGGAAACTATTAAGAAGTAAAGATTACATTTGTAATATTCTATGAAATTCACAACCTTTTTTGTTCACGCTGTATGTTTTGTATTTTGGGCCGGTGGCATGTAACTAATAAATAAACTGTTGACTTCACTTGACTATCAATAGCAGATTGTGATATCATTTTTCGACGACGACCTTTTTATTGTTATTTCATCTTGTTGACCATCTTGCTCTTAGTGTTTTCTTAGAATTTCCAACGTGTCTTTGCTCCATATGTACTTGGCTTTAGTTTTATTTCATTTGCAAGTCTGACAATTAGTGTGCGGTTCCCCTTTTAGCTTAGATCTGGTTACATCCTCTTATGTCTGTCGCCTTCGGATATCTCAGAAGCAATAAAAATAATAAATTCGGGTCGACCATTAAAATCACCCTCCAGCTACAGAGACAGTGACGTAAGAAGAGGGAAAATTGCTATGCCATTATCTCTAATGGTCGAATCATATGAAAGGTTAACAGTGCTGTTGTTCTTTTAGGACTTTTGATCGTTGGATTGTTCGAAATAAATTAAAACAGTTCAATATCTGAACAACTGAAAAACTTCTGGCTGATACTATGATTAAGGACGATGATGTTTTGAACTACAGTTTTCTCTTTCTTTCAAAGACAAATTGCCAGCTATATTTCATCTTCGTCGGAATTATAGATGACATCACAGTAAAACTCTTAAAACAAAACTGTTCATAAATAGAAAATGCTGCAATATTGATTGTTAAACGTCGATACAGAACATATAGATATAGATGTTCCATCTATGGCAACATGTTTCAGGAGTTAACGAAACCTGCATACCTCATTTCAATGTAAACATCAATGAACAAATAGTCGATTAAAACATGCTCAACCATTGATTTCGTTCATATTGTAGAGCACGGGGGTTTAATGTGTAATCTAGGGACAGGGATTTTTGAGTATGTGGGAACATTCGGCGAGCAACCTATTTGACAATGATAATAAGTACAGCTTCTCGCCCACTTCACCAGATCCCTGTCTAAATCGATAGCAAATAAGTAAAATATTGGGCACTTCACTTCCTGCTGTATCAACCGTAGAGCTATTGCTTTGCAGTTAATATTTGTTTTACCTTTTTATTACTCGACCTGTCTTCTTCACCGAAGGTTCGGAATATAAAATCTCTCAGTAATTTTCCTGTAAACTTCGTCTGCGCTCTCAGCTTAGACAGTTCGCTTAACACAGTCTGTGCTTTTAATGAACAACAATTCGGACATGTGTGTTGTCTTCGGTAGCTTCGGTACAACATAATATCACGTTTTCTCCCACCTCAGATAAGTAGATCCAAAAATTTGCCGAATCTGGAAATTCTTATATTGCCCACGGGCAAAGATAAAACAAGTACCCTTATGTAACTCCTTTTTTATTATCATGACACAATTAACTCCCTTGTTGAAGACCGTCGTCTGTAGCATCATGGATAACTTGTGTTGTGGCAATATTTGAAATCCTAATTAATTAATTCTCGCTTCGAATGACACCACAAAAAAGATTTCACACTTCTTTCAAAAAATGCTGCACTCTCCTGAGAACTAAGAACGATTTGACTATTCACATAATCTGAATCTCTGTGCGCATATCCGTGACAACCACGAATTATGACGTACCAAACCATCGCACAGGGTGTTTTGCGGAAACTCGGTACACCTCGTTTCCGCAAAACACCCTAAGCTCGTTAAGGGAAGAACCTATCTTACACTTTCGGTCATGGAAGACACTTATGACCTCGTAAAATTGTGCAAACGCAAATGATTGATAAAATGTGACACTTACTTGTTTCATAAAAGTCTTTTAAAGACATAAGATTTTTTACCAGTATCATTTCACGTCATCCTCCTAGCATTCTTAATTGGGGCATCTGTTTGCTTATAGCCAACCTTGTTTATGGCATATGTCTGTTCAATGCTACAATATTCTAACTAAATTTAGAACCTACAGAGCTGTTGATCTTGCCTTCAAAAAAGTTGCTGTCTGATTTTATAATGAAACGAAATGACCGTTGTCATTTAAACTAACACCTCCTTAAAAATAAAGACGGCAATATTGTACATTTTAAATAAAAAGAAGATAATCTTGTAAATGAAAACAGGTACAATGTGTTATCTGTTTCACTTGAAAGGTTTCTTGGAACTTGTCGCCACATGTGATGGTTCTTCCAATAGTTTTGTCCGTATGCTGAACTTGTCGCCACATGTGATGGTTCTTCCAATAGTTTTGTCCGTATGCTGAACTTGACACCACCTTTATAATTGAATGCCTTTTGCTGACAACACCCGTATACGTTATCGTCAGAGGGCGAATGCGTAATGATTGCTTATGTTCTGATGTGGCCAGTAAGTGCTTAAAGTTTATGAACCTTGATTTAATGACAATAACGTTGTAGGATTGTTTTTTGTTTTATTTTTGCAATAATTATGACATATACGTATCATTCTGTTCGTCCGTCCATCAAGGTGTCGTCTGGATTGTCTTGATTCCGAAATAACACAATTGATTACATAAATACTGCAATTGAACCACATCCGTGTGTTATATACATAGATGTTCTAATAAGGAAACGTTTATGTATCATCTATTGCACAATGTTCATGAAATATTTGCAGGAGATTATTGAATGCGATGTCGACAGCTACGTTATTGATAACACAGGGATACAAGTATAATATGTACCTTGGATTAGATACATATTTGGTTTTGTATTTATTTCATTAATAATTTGCACAATATATTTAGATTTAACCGTTCAATGACCCTCTGTAAAGCAAATGAACATTGTACATCTGATGTTAAATTTGTTTGAGGCACAAACATAGAGTTCACGAAACTTTCATCATTTGCAAGCAGTTCGCGTGAGAGTGCAGCTTGGGGATATAACAAAATTGTTAGAAAAATTGAATTCAACATTTATCCATAAGAAAGCTTCGTTTTGTGACTTTAACCTAAAATGCACTAAAGACTGTTTTGCGGATCGTATATTTATATTTCAACTAAAATTGCCCCATCTGTGATCAAAATCCTAAACCAACCTGACGTTCATTTTGGATGATCCGACCGGCGTTATAACGCAATTGAACATTGTATTTTCAAAGGACGAGCACGACGTCATTTACTCAACCGTAAATAACGTTCCTCATTTCGGTCGTTTTTATTTTAGACGCAAGATGCCGAAAACAAATTAACACACAATAGTTGTCAACTAAATTCAACAATAAATGTCAGCAGAGAAAATTTAAAAATCTGCCGGTTTTACTTTTGAACTCGAATTGTAAAACGGATCATAGCTACACGACAAACAAACATATAATATTTCAATAAAAAGGATCATAAATACACGATAAACAATAATATATCCTTCAATGATGATCATGATCGCGCCATAGGACAGATACGGATATTAAGTATAGCTTTGCTTTCATTCATGTACACTAATCGTCAATTGGTATTGGAGTAAAACAAGGGGTGGTCTTAAAAGGAATCTTAAATGCTGATTTAAGGGAAATGTTGATGATATCAATATGAATTATGAGATGAAAACAAAACAGCAAGGAAAACTACGTTACAACCTTATAATCTAATGTAAAGTCAAATACTGACTATCATACGCAAGACTAATAACTATGCTAATGTTCCAAGTGATCAATTGACAAAGTTGATCCCAAGAGCTATAGTGGTTCGGATTTTCATGTTAATATTGATAAAAATATCTTAATTGCGTGTGGTGTGTATCTTGCATCTAATATTACTTTAGGATAATTGTATGCTCAGAAAAAAGTTATGATGCTTTATTTTTATGCGGTTTAGCGTTTCATAAATTGAAAAGTCCATCGAAGACAGACGCCGGAAATGAAATCTCGTTATTGTGCTTCCGAAAATGACATGTTGCATAGCGATGTTTGCAAATAGTGATTATCTGGTAAGGATTGGTTGAATGTTTTAACCTTAAAATATGAACAATACCAGTAGCCAGTGACTTCGTGCATTGCAGCATTTTATATGTATGCTTGGTTTAGTAATTTAATGTGACAATCTGTGTGAATGTGTTTGAAGCGTAAAGCATCTTCACATCTACAACATTAACGCTAACTTTACGAAATGAATTAGTATATATTTAGATGCATTTCGGAATTAAGTATATAAAAATGCGTTAGAATATTTTAAGGATAAGAAAAAAATGTGTGTAATATAACCATTCACCGCATGTCGATGAAGACACTCTGGAACTCGTTATACATTTGTATTACTTGTGTGAAACTTTGAATTACAATGATGTGGCAAATCTTTGTGTGAAAGACCTTTTCACAATGGACGTTTTGCAACTTGAAGAAAACGTTGACGCTGTTTTGCTACTTCTTATCAGGTCAGTCTAACCATATCTACGAAAAAAAATGCTCGTTCCAAGACAAAAAATAAAAAAAGTAGTCAAAACGTTCAATCTGTGAGAGTGTAGCTTTAAGGAATAAATTTCGACTTTTTGCATTGTATTGGGGTTTAGTATTAAAATTCGACATGTTGCATTTTATTGGGGTATGGTATGCAATGGGGCTGTTCAAAATGGGTGGAGGACTCCACCAACATTTTGAACTGCGCCATTGCATACCATACCCCAATAAAATGCAACATGTCGAATTTTAATACTTATATTTCGAGGGCTGAACGCAATAGTGTCGTAACTCCATTTTTTTCACAAAATGATGTTTTTACATTTTTCACATGCTTTAACAGTTTTCCATCTGTCATAAAAATATTTTTGAAAAATATTGATTTTTAAGTACTTAAAATGAAAATTTGTCCAAAAGTCGTATCTTAATTTGACTATTTTCATTTATGCAACACTGTCGTAACTTGAGTTACATACAGTGTTGCACTGAAAACTATGCCAAGTTCCATATTAAAAAATATGCAACACTGTAGTAACTCAATGAATTTCAATAAAATGATGTCATAATAATGATGCCATAGTGCTGTGATTTCACTTTTCTCAGAAAAGAAACCAGCAACAGTAAACATTTACATGTACTTGTTAAAAATTATGAAATCCAAATAATTTTGAAGATTTATTTGCGCCACATCTGAAGATTACAGTAATTAGGTGTTTTTATTTGTTCTTTTTTTAAATACTTATGAAATAGTCCTTATCCTGAGTTATGTATTGTAACGTGTGCTTAAAGAAGTTAAATGATTACCTTTATATTTGATATTCTGAGGCGATATAAGTTATTGCAGTAGCATCTTAAGTGCATTAAGTCTTGTCCTAAAAAAACTGACTTTTTCCATAACTTACTTATCAAACTTATAGGATATTTATGCTAGAATTTTGATTAATAAATGAGTCTTACTTACTTCTATACCATACTAGTTAAAATAGCTTGCATTTTTAATGTGGTATTGAAAATCTAATATTTGAGAAAAATGAAGACTTAAGGCTAAATATTGTGATTTGGATAAGAATTTTTGCTCCCTGAAGTTGATAAGTCTAAATGGTTGGGAATCAAATAATGCTGATTCAAATACAGTTCTTGTCAGTTTTTTGTAATCAATCTTTAGATTTCACATCATGTTCCAAGCAAAAGCTACTAGGCATCGAGGAAGCAAAGTGTTTTGTAGCAGAGGGAGACAATGTGTAGCAAATAAGTGCGCATTAGTAACATCCTATACAAATCAACCAACAAACTGGAATGAGGAAACGATGGATGTGATTTTATTTAAGGGTGACAAACTTATAGCGATGTCAATTTGAAAAGGTCATACTGGTCAACAGATGACATTCCTGATGTTCTGGACTTCGTTAACATTACCGGAGTCATGGCTCAGGAAGTGGTCACATGTATCAGACATCAGTAGTGAAGAATGTGGTTGTTTAGATGATGAGGACACAGACAGCTACATTTTTTCTAAATTAGGCAATGACAGACTTAAATAACATTTCAGAATTCCTTCAAACATTTCATTTGAATACTTTAAGAGATGCTTTTGAAAATAATGTTAATGTTTGTAAAAGTTTGTACAATGATGATGTTACAGTTTACATCATGAATAACAGCATTGATGGGCATGATATGATGGTGATGTTGAGAGTTATGATGTTGAAGGGAGTGGTATTGATAGCAATGTTGTTGATGGGAATAATGTTGGTGGGGATGCTGTTGATGGGGTTGATGGCAATGATGTTGATGGGGGAGGTGTTAATGGTTAAGATGCTGATGTGGTTGGTGGCAATGATGTTGATGGGGGATATGTTAATGTTATAATGCTGATGTGGTTTGTTGCAATGCTGTTGATGTGGTTGATGTTAATGATTATGGTGCTGATTGGGGTGATGGCAATGATGCTGATGTTGATGATGGTGGTGTCTTTTTAAGGAAGATGATGATATACCTTTGATTTATCTTGTTGACAAAGGGGAAATTTCATTAGCTTATGAAAGTCAAAGCCCAATTTAAAAACCAACCATTGTAATAAACATATTTATTAAGCTTGTGCATAAAGCAGATCATTCCAGATGCCCACCACTCCTCTTTCCTCCTACTCTCACATGACACTGCAGTTTCAAAGTCCAGGGTAGCCTTCGCAAATAAGACTAGAGATTGCTTTTTTGAAAAAGCGCTTGTCTCTCCCATTGTGTGGTCATAGGTGTAAACAAATCAATGATGGAATTGAAATTTTTACTTATGGAATGGATAAGAACAAACATAGGGGTCATCAACTGGGCAACCTGCATACCAAGTATTAATTTCCTGTGTTCTTAAGTTATCGAGCAGATAGGAGTGTGACAGACGGACTGGTGACCAACAAATTGTTTTTCATCTGAAGGTGACTGTGACCTTGACCTACTGACCTCAAAATCAAAATCATACCAAGTATGAAGCTCCTGGGCCCAAGTGTTCATTAGTTATTCTGCGGAAACCGTTATTTTACCTCAAGGTCACCATGACTTTTGACCTACTGGCCTGAAAATCAATAGGGGTCATCTACTAGTCATTACCAACTGACATACCAAGTATGAATATCTTATGTGCAAGCATTCTTCAGTAATTAATCAGATTTTTTTCATCTGACAGTCACTGCGGTCTTTACCAGGACCTTGACCTTTGACCTATTGATCCCAATTCCAATAGGAGCCATCTACTAGTCATGACCAACTAGCATACTAAATATGAAGTTCCTGGGTGCAAATTTTCTTTAGTAATTATTGGAAAATGTTTTTCCCCTCAGGGTCACTGCAACCATGACCTCTGACCAATTGACCTTAAATCTATAGAGGTTATCTACTAGTCATAACCAATTGGCATATAAAGTATGAAGTTCCTGGATGCAAGCATTCTTTAATTATTGAGTGGAGAATGTTTTTTCACCACAACCTTGACAATTGACCACCTGATCCCAGAACTAGCATACCAAGTATGAATTCCTTGGTGCAAGCGTTCTTCAGTTATTGAGCGGAAACCGTTTCTTCACCTCAAGGTCACGGTGACCTTGACCTACTGATCTCAAAATCAATAGGAGTCATCTAGAAGTCATGACCAACAAGCATACCAAGTATGAAGTTCCTCAGGGTCTAAGCGTTCTATAGTTATTGAGCTGAAACAAAGTGTGACATACAGACTGACGGACTGACTGACGGACAGGGCAAAAGCAATATGTCTCCCCATGAATGGGGGAGACACAAAAACTTGATTGTTTTGTATTGATGCTTGAAACACATGCATTCAACACATTGTAGTCTAAAAATAGTTTTCCAAAGTCATCCGAAAAAAAAATGTTTTACTTGTTTTACTTGGTGTTATGCTGCTTTGACTAAAACATATTTTCTGGCAATGACCTAAAGTGTTTTTGAACCAGTTGAGTAGAGCTCATAGGACATGTGAACTTGTGTATATTAATAAGAACTTCCCCTTTATGGAAACAAACCAAATATTTGAAAACAATGGTCAATATTATCATTAAAAGATTCCTTTGAAGGTCATGTTTTTTATATTTTCAAAAACATTTTTGCTGATTTTTTAAAGAAATTTTATCAGGCAGTCAGATGGAATTATCAAGACATTTGCCAATTTTTGCCAGTTATATGGGAATGATTGTTATAAAGTAAAGCATATAAAATGAAAGTATTTTAGAATTGAATGACAGTATTGAGTGTGCTTAGCTTTGCGAAAATGATCTGTTTTTGAATTTATGTTTAAATCATGTATCTATTCTTTGTTAAAGTTTTAAATAAACACTGTTGTTAAATTTGAGATACAGGATGAACAAAATCTTGTTGTGAAAATTAAATACTTGAGTGATTAAATGTTCAAAAGTAATACAGTCATGTTTTGTTATGTTCTGATTTATGCTTCATTGTTTTAAGGATCATTATAAAAGCCTGACCCTTTCCCATTATTTAGGTGTAAAGTTAGACCTCTATTCAACTCAAATAACGAGCATTTTCAAACATGATGCACTATGGGTTGTAATAATAATTATCATAATTATATATTTGTTCATTAGTGTTTAGTTATTAACCATATTTCTCATTGATAATGACAAAAATAAAAAGTGCTACAGTGTTGCATAAATATATTTTCTCAAATTGAAATAATATCAGGTGGAAAACTGCCGTAAGTCAAGTTACGACACTGTTGCATAAATATATACTTTGATGAAATCTGACTTTTGAGGTGGAAAACTGTAGTAAGTCAAATTTTCATCAAATTCATCTTTTGTGTTCAATGTTTGAAGATAATATATTTTTTTGGTTTAAAACTATCATACAGTACAAAATTGTTATGTTCAAATACTTTAAATATATCCAACACATATAAATTAAGAAAGTTTTTTCCTTCTCCTGAACAATTTTGAAAAATGGAGTTACGACAGTATTGCGTTGAGCCCTCGATTTACATTCATTTAAATCTACATTTCTGCTAAAATAAATTGATTATTCAAGAGCATTTTCTCTTTTTTCTTTCTTTCGTTGTTCTCATCGGTGGGTAAATTAGAACAGCTATCGTAACCTTATTTTATACGACAATGAATGCACAGATAAAATAGTTCCTTATTTATATGTTTATTTTCTATCTTTTCAAGGTCAAGAATATTATAAATACGTATTATTGCATAAAATGTGTGTTTTCGGTCCGTTATCGTGGTGTAATAAAACGCAAAAACCCGGGCGTTATCGGTAGAAAACGTGCATTATTCAGTAAATTCACGTGGCGTTAATGCCCGGTTTTTGTTTTACATATGCGCTATCAGGGCCCGCATCATAACAATGAAGGCTGAGCGACCTGGTTTCTGACCGAAAGTTGGTCAACGATGCAAACGTTTGCACAAAAACATATTTTAGCATATATTTATAATATGTAGCTGCATACAAATACCAAAACATGAAATAAACCACATATAACTTACATATTTTCTGCTGAGTTGTCTTTTCCTGGCAAGCTGATGTGTTTACTAAATAGTTTTTTCTGCAATTATTTTTACTATTAAAAGCACTAAATTATGTCTTAAACGACTAACTCCTCCGAACTTTAGTTATTTCTGTCGATTTTATTCAGAACATACGACTTATATGGACATGATTCTATTACGTCGTATGCAATGAACAAAGAAATTTCAAATATTTTTTTCTCTGATGCTGAAGATGCTGTACATTTTATCAAGAACATGTTTACAAAATTTTCAGGCTTAAATTAGTTATCAAAACAAATAATGGTTAAAGTAGGAATGTATAGGTAATTAATTGATTACCCAAGGTATTGTGTGTAAATAATCCAAGTAATCCAGTCAAATTTCGAAAAAAACAACACTTTCAAAACGAATGAACACTGCAAAATATGGCGCGAAACAAAATGCAGCTGCCGAGTTATGTTGCGGCCCGAATCGAGCTTAATGTAAAACTTTTTCAATGACATCACTCATGACGTCATACAAGCACCCGTTATAGAGGTTATTTTGAACTAACTGTTTTTGCATTTTCGTGACATTTAACAGCCTTTTAAAAAGACACAAACGTTTCTTCAACTGTTCCATCCATCATGAAATTATCTACATAAAAATCAATCAAATTATCGTTGCTTATTTTGTTTTAACTGCTTTACTGCAGATTACAGTTGTGCATGTTGCCAATATTTTTACTTCGATTTCATTGAAAAAAATAGTTTCGTAGTAAATATGCCCCGCCCCTTGGGATTATTGCGCCCAATGGCAGGACAGAAGTATCGAACAAACGCACGCGATATCGATGGGAAATGCCATTGCACTTTATACAGAAATAAAGTGCAATTGATAAACAACAACCATCGTTAAGGAATGAAGTGTGAATGTAAATATAAATCTATAAAAACAATGAATGCGCTGAAAAAATCGTTCCTTATTCATGGGTTTAATTTCTATATTTTCAATTACAAGTATGTAAAACAACGTATAATACTTGTATTACACTACCGAAATACAACTGTAGTTATGGAATATTAACAATAAAAAGAAAACACTACATAGCAAGTAAACAGGGGCAGTGGGTGGGGTAACGGGTTTAGAAATTGGAATTTTCGCGGGAGTAGAGTCAGAGGTCGCGAGAAGACTTAGCGTTGAACTGAGCTCTTCCTTCTGGACATTGCCGGGGGCTCTATAACATGTTCTTGTGTCATGTCTTTATTTCATGTTTTGTGATTTAAATTCATCAAATGCCATTTCCAAATTCTAAAATAAAACGTCATCATTGTTTGTTGTTTTTTTTTTTTTAAATGTTCCAAAAAATCATGAAATTGAAATCTACATTAAAATAACTCAATTAGCGTTGCTCATTCTGCTTTACTGCGGTTTCTTGGATTGCATGTTGCCAATAACTTTCCTACGAATTCATTGAAAAATAAAGTGCCATAGTAAATACTCCCCGCCCGTATTATTGCGCCCAATGACAGAACAGAAGCACCGAACAAATGCATGCGTATTTTGATGGGAAATTAATAAACAACAACCACCGTTAAGGAAAGAAGTGTTCATTTAATTAGTAATAAATGTTCGGATAATCGCCTTGGAAAATATGGCTTGAACTTTGAGAAATAAGAAGAGAAAACAGGTTATTAACCAAACACGTTCCTGTCGACCTAGGTGCCCTTGATACGAATCTTTACCTTTGTGCAGTAGTCAAACTGGACATATGGGACCCCGTCTTTATTTCGAGAATGCTAGGGATGGACGCGTGGTTAATTGTTTGTTTTACAATCGTTGCAACAACATTGACTTGCATGAATCCCCATGCGGCTTTGTCAGCAACATCGGAAGAAATGAAATGACTGAAACATAATTTTCCCATAAGCTTAATACTGTAACGTTACCCATATCTGTTTGGTTTATATGCTAATCGAGACGCCAAACTAATCATCGATCATATCCCTACGTCAACCCATTCTATGAAGATTGCTCGGGCAAAGTTCACGAAGATCTTTAACGTGCTGTCGGCAAAATCATAGAGGCTAAATATTGGTCTAGTGCTGGATTATTGTATTATTCTTTACACCAAAAGTCGAGAGATCCCATCTTCTAGTTCATAATATAGTACATAACCGGTACATTATCGGTACATAACCGGTACATAATCGGTACATAACCGGTACATAATCGGTACATAACCGGTACATAATCGGTACATAACCGGTACATAACCGGTACATTATCGGTACATAACCGGTACATAATCGGTACATAACCGGTACATAATCGGTACATAATCGGTACATAACCGGTACATAACCGGTACATAATCGGTACATAACCGGTACATAACCGGTACATAATCGGTACATAATTGGTACATAACCGGTACATAATCGGTACATAACCGGTACATTATCGGTAAATAACCGGTACATAATCGGTACATAATCGGCACATAACCGGTACATAACCGGTACATAATCGGTACATAACCGGTACAAAACCGGTACATAATCGGTACATAACCGGAACATAATTGCTACATAGCCGGTCTTTCTTAAGGATTCCGTCATTTCAAAACACACTTACAAAAATATTGTTTTAACAACTATCTGTACTAAATGAACCTATGATTTGGAATTAGGACAATAAAAAACATAGTTTGTTTCTGAAAATATACATCTTACATAAACATCTAACATATTTAATAACGACCATTTATTTTATTTTCATCAAACAGGCATATCCAATGCTTAATTGCAATAGTTTACAATTTTAAATGAATAAGTCTCAAGTTTTAACATTTCTTAAAGAGCTTATCCTGACAATGAATCAACAGTGGTTAAAAAATACCTTGTCGGTGTTCAAACAATACCTAGATGCCTAAACGCTGGCACTATTACTTATTCTTGACAACTATACTAAAATCTTCTCAATCTTCATCCCCTTTTAAAAATGTCATTACTTTCTTATCGACAGTATTAACTTTTATCTGTTACAATATTCGTCTTTTAGTACTATCCTCCCCCACCTGCCTCGTATTCATAAATTAAAACAACACCATCAGACTATAATAAAAATAACGAATATCTTTGGAATACCCCAAAAACTACTACGGTCAATTATAACTAAGAACAGTTCAATATCTTCTTATTACATGGCAAATTATATCTAACATATTTCCCCTTATTCCAAATGTTATGAGCGTAACGGTATCAAAACCTTTTGTCAAATCAACAAACGATGTATAAACTTTCTTGGTTTTAGTCAACAAATGTAAATTGATACTGTGGAAAATAAATACATTATCAACAGAGCCAATATTCTGCCTGCCAGTGTCTGTATGTATATATATATATGAAATTGTTCAGCCCACTTATTGAAACTGAGTAAATAATGCACCAGTCAATTGTTACCACGCCCCCCCCCCCCCCAGGTCCGGGGGTATACCGGGGATAGCCGAGGAAATGGGCCGAAATATTTTGGCGAGGTTTATAAGTCAAAGGAAACAACTCTGTTTGTCTGTTTGATTCTAAAAATGCAGCAACAAACAGAAATAATATAGAAATTAAAATGTAATAAGATGTGGCAAACAGGCGTGTTTTAATTGCATACATATTAAATTCGAAACAAGGGAACAACCAACAGACAAATATCGAAGACCGGTGCGGGCAAGAAATATAGCGTTCTCAATATTTATCATAACAGCGTTATATCCCTTTGTCTTTTATACTTGAGACTTTTCATTTTCTCATAACATAAATAACAACAATTGTCGTGTAATGTGTTTAAGACCGCTTTTGAAAGTCTTAAGAGTATTTTATTTTATTTATTTACTTTTTTGAACCGATGTCAAAGACAAACGTATACACATTGACCATGCTGTTCTGTGCACGTTGAGTTTAGTTACATCCTCATACTCGTTTCTTATCGCTCTCGAGCCGATTTCTGTGAAAAAAATGATGTTGTTGTTGTTGTTTTTTTGTTGATGATGATGATGATGATGATGATGATGATGATGATGATGATGATGATGATGATGATGACGACGACGACGACGACGATAAGGAGGAGGAGGAGGAGGCGGAGGAGTATGATGATGATGATGATGATGATGATGATGATGATGATGATGATGATGATGATGATGACATTTTATAGTTATCTCCCTAGTTATAATTAAATCGTTTTAGGCGGGGAAGACTTTGTTGACAATTATATGAGTGGGTAAAAGAAAAAAGGCCAAAAACGTTTGCGAAACAGTGTGCTTAGAAGAGTGCTGCTGTTTAAGGAATTTTCCCGGATCTGTAGATCGACAGAGCGTTCCTGCAAAGGACATATGATTCATGCGAACCTTTTTTTCGAAAAGGTCTGTTCAACGCGGTGTGTCGTCGCGCAGGTGTCGTTCTCGGACATTATTGGGTTCCTTTTAGGAGATATCCTCTTTGGACGTGTTTTGTTCGCTAACGTTTTGATGCAGAAAATGTGAAATATACTAATACACTAATACATGCGACTAATTCTAGTCTATGAAAAATACAAGCAAATAATTGCTCTGTTCTCTCAGATTGCCATGATTGTCAAACGCTTAGGACGTCTAGATGGATATGCCAGCAATCGATTCGTTTTAACAACTTTTCCAAATCTATGCACAATAATTAAATTGGTTGAGTAATGACGATGTATGAGATGTAATTTGTAAATAGGACGCTTTGAGATTGAAACTGTTCCGTCAGTCATTGGGTCAGAAAAGGTTATTGGCGTGCTAATAAGCAATTACATTCTGCAAGCTATATACTAGTGCAACTACTTGGGCTGTAGGATAAAGGACAAACTTAAGATTATTGACATACAAGCTCAATTGAAAGCTTACTTAGAAAGTTTAGAAACTATGAAACAGTTATGGAGTGATATGGCCACGGCTAATGCAGAAGTCCTTGGTATTCAAGCAAACACATTAACTGTCGAAAAGTTTGCTACTATTACTAACAGTACACATGTCAATATTACAATATAGTTATTCCTATGTTCTTACTTGTCAAAGAGAATTAAATAACACCCATAACACATTTTAAATAGTCTTTAACAATTGAATGTTTCCTTAATAACTGGGCAGTGCTATAAAATCAATGGTCTGTTTCTTTCTGTAATGAGTCTGAGCTGCCATAACTATTGTAAAATCTTGATTAACAACAATGCCATTTCCATCAAAACATTAATGAAAAGACACACATATTCTCGATATTCTAATAACAACTCCCATTCAAATAAAAAGGTATGCCAACTGTATTTAAACGCTCAGTAGTACATTAATTACCTCGCGAATTGTTCAGTTTTTACTTACAAGAAATGTTTAGCAATGGCCGTGCGAACTATTTTAGTCTTGTCTTTCTTGTTTACTTGCGCTTTTAATGGTGTGTCTCCGCAATAATCAGTGTAGGGACATATTAAATATTAAGTGCTGCACACGAGCAAGTGTAAGTCAGTGACCTTGCGTCTGGAGCTAATGGACGAGCCGTGTTGCCGACGACTAGACAAACTGCCACCCAGGCTCATAAATGCACCACCTCGAACTGCAGTAATTGCTGTCAATTAGCAAAAAACTCAAACGTTTAAGCGATTTGTTCTTGTTTTAATAACATAAAAATGTTCAAAATCTAAATTCAGCACAAATTCAGGACAAAACTATTTTGAATCTACAATTTTCAAAAATATTTAGAATAAAAATCATGCCTGTTTACCAATAAATTTACACTTATTGTAGATACCTGTATGATTTTAAGATAAGGGGCTTATTGTAGTTATTATATTACAAACTAACATAGGTATTATATTGTTATTGGGGAGCATAATTAAATGGAAAGAAATAAGTATGTTGACCGAGTCATGGCCAAAAGTGGGGTTAAATGAATTGTAGGTATCCATGGTAGATATACTCAACCGGAGTGCAGGATATTCAAGGGAAACGAGGCTTGCAGAGTTTCCTTAAATTATCCGATACGAGCTTTGGGTTACCTTTCACGAGTTTCCAGCGAATAGGAAGATATTCAGAATTTACTTGAACGCTTTTGACACTTACTTGAATATGTATGTATTGCTATTGAAGAAGGAGAAGCTAGCCATGACAAGTTTGAGCTACGACAGGAGAGCAATAAACTACATGTGAATGGAATGGACGCGAAGAATATGTTACGAGGGGGTGGCAGTATATATTCCATTTCGTATATATACTGCCACCCCCTCGTAACATATTCTTCGCGACTAGCATACTAGGCGTAAAAAGGTCCACCATAAGTGTAACAACACGACGCCCAAAATTACTTCTTAACATTAGACATGTAATGGACGCAAAGTATTTTTCAGGTTCTTAAAAGGGCAGAATAAAGAATGTCAAAGAAAAAGAATGAGATGACATAACTTGATATAAGAAAGAATATAGGTATACAAAATGCTTCTTAAAACATTCATGAAAGTAAAAAGGGCAAAATAGAACAATACAAATCGCAGCTTTGTACTCAAAATAGTTTATACCATCCCACAGAAAATTATTTTAAAATATGATAAAAAAAATTTTTTTAATGTTACTGTTCTTCACTTTTATTTGATTCCATTTCAGCTGAGATTCAGACATGTTTTATTTATTGAGAGTCCGAAATTGAATGCATACCCGAAATTCATTTCACTTACTTAATTAAAAGAAAAATATTAAAGCTTGAAAATGAGCAATATGGAGCAAACATTGGTTCGAGCCCCGGTCTGGCTGCACATTTTTCTTTCTGTTCTTATATAGAATAAAGACAATGCTTAAAAATACCATAGTTTTACGTTCAGGAACAATTTCGTATTACGCGTGGCAGACTGTTGAGCTTTTACAGACTATTAATTGTAAAACAATAAGAGCGCATTATCGACAGTTACTTCTCTTATCTATGGAATTAATAAAATGGAGGCTATGCGTTGGTTATGGGTATGTTCTATGTAACATTGTTGAAACTATAGAGATATATCATACCAAAGATGACAACGGTCAGCAAAAAGTAGTCCCCTACATCCGGGCGTTTTAATTCGCTGATAGAGATAAGTTTTTCACACCACAGATATTTAAAGTAAATATTTTGCCATGCTGAAAATTCTTATAATCCCATAGTTTATTTATCTGAGTTTGGAGAAAAAGCATCTGCCATGACCGCTCGTGTAAGATAGGTTCATCCTAACCCTCGCGCATGGTATTCTGCGGAAAAATCAAGTTGGGATGAACTTATCTTACACTCAAGGCCATTGAAGATACTTATAATATTACATTATATCCAGTTCCGGACTAGGAGAAATCAAAATTGTTTAAGGGTACTTAATAGGCAACGGAGCGGCTTAAACTGACATCAATTTTGACCTGAACAGTAACAAAGATTCCATAGTTATTTTTCTGTCTGCTCTCTTTCTGTCTTTACTACGAAATGTGGTCATTATATCTGAAAAAATGTTTTAAAAAGTGATATATCTTTGGTAACATAGTCGAGTGGCAAAATTATAGGTTTTAATGACTACGTTTTGGTCGGACTCGAGTGGGTTTTTGCGTACTCGGATTTCACGAGACACTAGGTGGAATACGGACATGTATATTTTGAGTTATGTATTGCTCGCAAATTTATTTATAATAGCTTATCGAATATAACATAATGGCATGAACAGTACGAGGTTTATAAAATATAAAGGTGTGTCGCATAACATGCAGGGAATTTGTTGATGTATAGGTAATAAGTCAAATATAACTATTAATCCATATACATGAAGCTATCGCTGGATATTTTGCCTTTATTTCGTTTAAACTACAGAATCATATATTTTCCTTTCAAGTGTATGTTTGATATGGAAACCCATCCATTATAACCGATGATATTCATAGACTTTTTTCATTGTAAAAACTCCGTTTTAGGCTTAGACGGTGACATCATTTTTTTAATAAAAACACACCGGATTTGCCTACGATTTACTTAAATTCAAAGCCATACTACATGGAGTGTCACGACAGCAACTATTATATCCTGACAACTCCCATTATCGATATTAGAAAGTGAAGATTTCCAAGAATCGTATTGAGCAAACAAGATATTCCGTAAAGTACGCAATATATTTGAAACATATAGCATAAGTTATTTGTTATTAAGTGCTCTGTAACATAGGCTCGTTCGTGAATCACAGATTTTATTGTATCGTAAAACGGAAATGTTTGAACGTTTGTCTTGTCGTGTATTATTGTTACATAAAACTGGAACAACGTTTTTGATGTAATGTAAAATCGGTCGTGACATTATACCGTTAGGCCAACGGTTTAACATCAAACGTATAATGTTTTAATAGATATAAAAGACAGATCTGTACTTAAGAATGTTTTCAATATCTTAAATATCATATATTGTTTCGTTTCTAAGAGGCGGCGCTCTCCAATCTGTGCCATCTCTGTTTCTTCATTTCCCGGAGTGATATTGCTTCTGCCGGAGGGCTTATCTGGGAATTGAACAGTAAATGTGTTTGGATTAAAAGCTCACATTGGTTTGTTGGCTTTTACATATTTTCTTTATCAAATAATAATAATAATAATAATAATAATAATAATAATAATAATAATAATAATAATAATAATAATAATATAATAATAATAATAATAATAATAATAATAATAATAATAATAATAATAATAAATATAACAATAATGATGATGGTGATGATGAAGTTGGTGGTGATGATGATGATGATGATGATGATGATGATGATGATGATGATGATGATGATGATGATGATGACGAAATAATAACAATGAATTAATAATTTTATATAACAATAGTTAACAATAGTTGTAATGATAATTACTAAAAAAAGTTAATGTAATACTAACAGTACTACTACTACTTCTACTACTACTACTAATAATAATAAATACAGATTGCATATGTATAGAGCAGTTGGCCAGTTGAAGTCTAAATAAAAAGGAAACGAATTTTAAAACTTTTGTTTGAACTTAAGTCTTGTTTCGAAGTATAATCTACGAATATAGTAAACATGGCCATCTGTTCAAACGTTAAACACTGAATCAAGCCATTTGCGTTCATTGCTCGCGTTCCAGAAGGTTGCAATTCGTTTATGATACTTGTTCGAGTTCTGAAATTTATCAGTTGGTCATTATCTTCTTTTTTCTTTAAGTCTGCAAAACGTTTTTTAAACCTGAGTAAATTAGTTTCAAATATAAGCTGTATCAGTTGATTTGTGTTGGCATCAAAGGGCACGGTTTTGTTTTACAAAGGATTCATTTTGTGCATTATCTATATGTCAAATGATCAGAAAACTATTAGTAACATATTTAAAACAAAAAAAAATGTACTTGATTTACTGCAATCTTATTTTTTTTCTGACCAACAACTTGAACGGATGGTATAACTGAACGGATGGTATAACTGAACGGATGGTATAACTGAACGGATGGTATAACTGGACGGATGGTATAACTGGACGGAAGGTATAACTGAACGGATGGTATAACTGGACGGATGGTATAACTGGACGGATGGTATCACTGAACGGATGGTATAACTGAACGGATGGTATAACTGAACGGATGGTATAACTGGACGGATGGTATAACTGGACGGATGGTATAACTGAACGGATGGTATAACTGAACGGATGGTAACTGAACGGATGGTATAACTGAACGGATGGTATAACTGGACCACAATATACAGGTTAATGCAATAATGTTTCTGGCAATATCATATCTCAATTTGATATTCAATATTGTAATAGTTTCATCTCATTTTATGCTAATTGAAATTTGAAATCATTTCTTACTTTTACTAGTCTTTGATGACTTTTCATTACTTCTTGGGTAAAGTCTAAAAACTGATGAACAGAACATAGTCAACATGATACGTTTACCGTGTCTGAGCTTCAGTGTTTGTTGAATATTATCAAGAGCATAATGCAAACTGTATCATTTCCATAAGCGCGAAGACATTCCACTTAAACGTATTTACGAAATTTATGTTAAAATGGGTATTCTCCAGACATGCCATTAATAATTAATTGTGTTGAATATTGTTATAGTAATAATTCATAAAATAGACGTGGCTTTCCGCCTTTTGTTTGAATATTAATGTTTTAACTCAAATAACAAACTTATCAGCTGTTTTAATGTATATGAAAGGGTTTTTATCACAGAGAAATCCATAGATAAGAAAATAATGCTGATATGTTGACTTATAAAGGTCACTATTTTATTGTATTGGAGGGGTCATGTCTCATTATAACTTTATACGACCGCCTCCTGCAAGTGATTTCCAAATCTCCATTTCTCCGTAAAATATTAGTCGATTACCGAAATTGTTTGACTTGTGAATTCAGTTAGTTTACATTTCCATTCAAAACAACAACAATAACAACAACGTTTAATTAAGGTTGCCATCTCCTTTAATACAAGTAGGAAGCATCGCATGATATTAACCCATATGCTGCTGTTTTGTTAAGTATTCATGACCTTCCCATTGCACATTACAAAATATTATTGTTCTTGCGTATGTTCTTATTATTCATTAAGCGAATACAGTGGTCATATTAAGACAACTCAATAGGTAAAAGTCCATTTCTATATTACTAGTATTGTAGAACGTATCTGTTGGAAATGAGCGGAAATGAGTAACAACCATTTTATATCTATCTATTAATTAAATTTTGATCGTCTGATATTTTAATACTTTATTAAATCAATCCATTTGTTTTTCGTGTCTCATACTTACCATATGATGACAAATTCCTTGGAAAGCCTACCATGTTTGTTTCAAAACGCCCTGCTTTTCCGTGACTTCAACTGCACTATTCGATTAAATTGAATTTACAGATAAAAAATAAATAACCCCTGTTTACAAATATTTAATTATCTGAAACTAGGCCATTTAGACATTCGTTTATGCAATGTTCAAAATAAAAGTAATCAAATATCAGTTCGTTACCGATAATTTGATGTTCCTGTGTAGAGTGTTGGCGAAAATACATAATTAAAATTCAGACAGGCAGACAATTCAAACCCAATAGGCCAACTCATCCTGGAATGGCTTTTAAAAAACCCTAAATGTTTGAAGTTCATAGTTTATTCCTCGTCCGTCGTAAATATTGACATAAAGGGCAACCATTCATGAGCTCGTTACCAGCCCGATGTTGTAATTTCCATATGCTATTCAATGTTTATGTGTGTACCTTGTCCTCTTCTGTGGCAATTTGCTCTCGGTCACACACAAGTTTTTCTGCTACGGGGATCGCAAAAGCTTTTTTTATTGAACATTTTAATATTTATGCAATATATTTATGTTGTCGTGTGGTATTGTATTTATGTTTCGCCAAGTGTGTGTTTTACTTTGGTCCGTTTCCCTCAAACCTGGTAAAATTTAAATATCTACGTCATTCCTCATTTCCATGATCCTTATTCAAAGATTTTCTAAAAGAGTAAATCATGAGGAAATAACTAAAGTGTTGCCCCTTAACTTATAATGAGATCATATTAGTTTGTTTATAGTTGAATATCGATGGAGCATTTAGTCAGGTTATACTGTAAGTAAATAAGAGGATATTAAAAGAAAAGGTTTCGAGCCGATGTGGCTCTTTTATTTGTAAAGCAAATTGTTTCAAAGACAAAAAGTTATCTTGGTGTATTTTATTCATACAATTTATTTTGTGCTAATGTGTATTCTCGTTCAGTTTTGAGTTGTGTCGGACAGAAACATACGCATACATAAAACAATGGAAACTACAGGGACAAGCCAATAGCCCACACTTTAACTAAGATTCTGTTTATGAAAAACTACAGAAACAAGCCCGGTAGCCAAAAATAAACATAAACCCCGTTTAATGACACAGGGTAAACCCCAAAGACATATAACAGAACCACAAAATATCACAGACAAGAAACATGGAACAACAGCACAAAACTACACTAACAACATAGTGCGTATATACTATATAAAAACTAGGCGTGGTTATCAATGATTGTAAGGTACCGCCTTGGAACGGTCTGTAAAATGTAAATGTACTGGGGGTTTAAACACACAAGTATAAAGGCACAACAAATACCGCCAACCAAGACATACATAAAGCTTCAAGACAACAGACATTACACTATCAAAATATCGTCTTTGGTAAATGCTGAGGTAATCGCCTTGGCACGGTCATTAAAAATACGTTATAACTTAATTGGGAATTTAACCCGTTGGTGTTAACTCAACCTCACAATTGTTGAAACAATGTTGAGGTGCTGTTGGTACAAACATTATTTTGAGTTAATATAACGAGCAAGAGCATCAACCTACCAAATTATCATGGCTCATCTGCACTTATGATTTGAGCGTTAGTTAAGGACTCAGACATCTCAAAAATGTTACAAACTATCTGTAGTATAGACATTTTGTAACAGACAATGTGTTAAAAAATTAGGACCTGTTATTTATAATATGTTTCCATCAAATTCAATTTTACATAATTTAACTAAGATTTGCAGTTCTTAGTATTAAGGTTGAGACGAGAGAAAATTGGCCCAAATAATTACAGTTGATAAATTGCATAATAAAATCACGTTTTGAACATATCATCAAAGTATAAAAGTTTTCCAGCTCTATTCGTTGATTGTAAATAATTCGAATGTGTTGAAGGTGTTTATTGTTGCACAAATACATGGGCCTTTCATGGATTCTTTAAAAAATATTTCACTTGTGCATTTTTTTGTTAAGTATGTATTTATTTTATTGTCTCATTTTGTTTTTAATATATGCATTATATCTCAGTATGTTTTAAGTTTTGTGTGTTTTTGTTTATGTCTGAAAATATTTTCATTTGTCTTTTTCTTTGAACAAAACTAATATCGAGCGCATAGAGCAAGCTACCATGTTCAATTGCTATGTTTTTTTGTGTATTTCCTCCTTCTGCGTCTTTTTTAGATGAAATTAAATTACAGAATGCAACTCATTAATTTCATTTACAACATAAGATTCGAACTAAGTACTAAACCATTCAGTTAACAAGAATTTGAAGTCCCTAGTGGGTATTTTATAATAAATAGCCATAACTTCCAGAATGTCCTACTGCCTAGATAATTGGTATAAATTGTAATTTGAAGCACACCGCTTATTTAAATAGGTACATTCTTTTGCATAAACAATTCTGTCTTAATTTATTCAGTTGGGTATTGGCTATTTATCCTATAAAGATATATGATCTAACCAAGTTTTAAGTTGAACGTATCGAAAAAAAAATGTACACAAAACATATAAACATAAGCCAGAAGACGATCTACATAATGAATGCATATGACAACTTCGATATAAAGGGTATTTAAAACTATCGGTGTCAACCTAAGAAAATCTTCAACAAGTTGTTTTTTTCCACTACGATTCTGAAGACTATGGCGCCACCCAAATATATAGTTCACCCGTCGTCCATCGTCAACATCTCGGACTTACAAGGCAGTATTTCTTAGCAATTTATTTTTTAATAAAGTGTTGTTATTATAAAGTTGTGCTTATTTCAACCAACCGTTTGACAATATTAACCCAGTGCCATTACAAGATATATGTAGGTTTAGCAACTTCATTTGCCCCTAGACATTTCAAATATAGATGTTTATCATTGCTTGTTTTATTTAAAGCCTTAAAAGTATGTTGTTGTTTTTTCTTTTTTAAAAGAGCTAGAAATAAACACGTTGTAACTTCATTATTATTTTAGGGATATATTTCAGTTAACAAATAATAGCTTCTTAGCTTGAACCTGTCCAGACCGGTTCGTTTAATTTGAAATACAATGTAAACTACATGGACAAGCCCATCATCCAGTACTGTTAAACTAAGTGGTGACAGATGCTCAACGAGAGACATACAGTTTCACAATGCAACAGGCATAAATAACAAAATATATCTTTACCAATGCATGTGAGGGTTACCTCCTTACAAATTGTAACTAGTGGTAGTTTAAGGCGATCTTAATTTCACATTATCCCAAAATTTAACAAAACGGTAAAAATAATAAGCCACATCCTCCTTACGCTATAATGCCAAAACAACAAGCGTTAACACTTTTTGAAATACCATGGTTGACTTTTCGGGTGGTGATTTTGACAAGCAATCTTTACACGTTTGCATTGCCTACTTAGCGTATACATTAAATCAAATTAATAAACAAAACAAATTAACAACAAAATTGTATATTGCAGATTAAAAATCGCCATTTTAATTTAAGTATTTTGTCTTAATTTGGTTAATTTATTTTTATTAACTGCATTCGGAAAACAGTTCTCGAGTTCTGTTTTGGTTCTAACTGCTCCGAGCTATTTATCTTTGTCACATTGGCAGATAGACAGTTGTGCCCCACATACCTACTTATTTTCAGCAATGACATGAGTTACAAATGGTAAATAACCACCTACCAGAAATCCTTTGATTTAGGATCAGAGAAATTGTGCAAATTGCGACATGAGGGATCAATTATTTTGGCATTATTGACAAACGAGAGTTTCTGGCTTATAAAACCCTTTATTCTACCCTGGGACCCATGCTGAAGCCAAGGTTTGACCTTGACATAGAATTTCCGTATAACCATACTTCTAGGGCATTATTGGAACGGAATTACATGCCAAAGGCTACTGCAACGTTTTTTTATTGTTCAGTAAACTATGACAGTAAGCTTTATAAAATTATATATCAATTTGTCCTATGTGACTGTTGCTTTCAATATTCTTTGGACAGTTGAATTGGCAAAATGTGTGCTTTCTTCATTGGAAGGTTATTCATCCGCATATTCCTTTTCTTCGTCAAGGTTTATTTTGTTTGAGTTTGTCAAATGCGAGTGTTGTTTCTTTCTTTTAGAATGTATTTATTCTTCACTCAAGCTGTCTGGTGGCTGTAAGAGAAGTCACCCTGTCCTTCGTGTTCATAAAAGTTATTTATATTCTTGTCCTTATGGATAATTCAATGGGACAGGATGAGGTTTGAGAACAACAATTAAGCTACTATATGGTGTTGACAGCGTTGCACTTGTTCCTGTCGATAAACAGCTATACTCAAACCAAGACGGCTGTTCTCACAAACGCTTGATATATATTGTGCGATCAAGGATCTTTCTTTCAGAACGTTATTGTAATTCTAAAGAGAACACACAGCTATAATGGATTTTATAACCTTCTCATGAGATAAAAAATAATGTGTGCGTGTTTTTTTTCGTTTCTATTTTCGGTTACTGTTTAAAACACTTTACAATTGTCAATTGTTTGTTCTTGTCAGGAATTATAATCTAATCTTAGCACAGCATTAAGTGTCTTAATCAACGATTAGTTTAAAGTTTAGTGTCATTGTTTGGCATTATGTGGTTAGCAGTGGTCGATTTCCCCTAAATTGCCACATCGGCACAAACAAAATTGACATAAACTTATTTAAATCATTTAATTTTACTTATCATTCCATTTACAACCGACTTTAAATATACGTTTTTAATACTTATGTTACTTGTTAATAAATTTATTTTATGGGGATTCAATTAAATGAGTTATCGTGTTAATTAAGTCATTCAAGGTTATGATATTTGTCAAATTGCTTGTTTGTCCATATATTCAGAGACAAGTTAGATTTAATGAAATGTGCTTTGAGTCCAGTTGAGTAATGCGTTAAAAATTTGGTATTTGTAACTTTCTTAGATAGGTCTTTCCAAAGTTAAAATGCAATATGAAATCTGAATTCCTTAAACGAATTTTTACATAACAAAATCTCTGAATAAATCCTTTGCTCTTTAAAAGCTATTCAAAGGCCTATCCCCATTATCAGATATTGTATAGTTTGAATTAAAAATACACTTTTCGAATTATGAAAATACATTTAATGCAAAAACACATTTCATTGCAAATGCCAGTCTGTATCTTTTGAGTGTTATAAATAATATCTTAATATGTTTCTGATCCATACTAACATTATTTTCAAGTTAATGTTGATTTTGGGTAATTTTCTAAAATCATAATCCTACTTTATCATTTTATATTGGGGAAATATAGAGGGAGTTGACCATTTAACCTCTTATGATTTTATTAAATCTTATTACTGACATACCCATGCCGTACCTTATTGAGATATGCATTGGCGTTCGACTGAGTCCGTGCCGAGTTATGATTTTTAATACATGTATTGTACTCCTTGGTCATAGGAATTGAATTCCACCAATCTAAACTAGACTTAGACTTCGATGTTATTTGCCTTGTCATGTAGTTTCATTTGAGATTGAATTTTCAACCAAGTTTATTCAAGAACAGAAAAGAAAGCGTCCTTTTCAATATTTGTTTGAACGTAAAAGTCTGGTATTGCTTTTGAAAACGAAATGTCCATCACAAACCTTCATTCTGTCAGATTGTAATAACACGATTTCTCAAATAAGGGTGGGTTTAATCGTAAACGAAATAGACATCGAATGGAATTGTAGCCAGACTATATAATTCATCTTTTGCAGAGCAGTTCGATATGGCTTGTTTCAAAAACAAGGCAGAAGTGGAATTTATTCAGCCTGGCTTGTTTAAAATGGAAGTACACTTTCACTTTTTCCATATCTATTTTGTGCCAGAAAAAGAAAGAAATCATTAAAAAAGCGTGGTGCCTTGGATTTTTCATTTGCTCCAAGTGTAGCAAAAAAAATGATTACACATTTTTCACCTTATATTCAATAACATGTCTTTTTAAGGTTTTCATACATGCATATGCAAAAAGCTTTGAAGAAAAATATATTGTGTTATCCCTGTTTACTTCCGTTGCTTTAGAAAACAAACACAATTCTTTTCACTTCGGACATTCTTTTGGACCAGGACCTTGTACTAGGCTTTCTGTTTTTGAACTGACAAAACGTGTTCACAATTATGAAAGGGTTTTATTCCATAGAGGTTCTCATTCATCCCAGAATAATCTTGTTAAACCACCCATAACAACATCGAATATGTCATTATGAGAAGGGCATCTTTCAGATTTTTGATAGATTATAACATACAGGGATTGGGACATTAAAGCCCGCATCTTTTCCATAGATCCCTTATCTACTAGGACAAAAGGGAATTACAATGTATGAATACCATCCATTACAACGCCGAATGTGACAATTGCGAATCACAGGGGCATTCAAAAGAATGAATATTTCAGGATCTTGCCATATTCTTATTGCGACTGGATTGTTTTACCAATTAAAGTCACTGGTGGAATTTCAGCCACATATTAACTTAATAATGTAATACAACCTATCATTGTTTCTAAGACTTTATTTTGCCATTCTATTACTTAACACTTTTGCGAACATTATTTAAAATTCTTTCTAAATAACTGAGGCAATGGTCTGTAGCAAAAGTACATACAAAACACAATCTGTATGCTGATTTATTTGCTGGTATAAATGGCAATCTAATTAACATATGAAAGCAAACGTAGGTGAATACCTTGGAAAACACCTAGTACAGATTGCAAAACTAGTTTTAAAACGAACATTATTTGAGTGTGCCTTAGGGGAATTTGTATTTTATTTGTGTATCTCAGTGTTTGCCTTTACTAACATATATTTATTTTCATTTTCAGGAGGATGCCGATGGAGAACATCTCTGGTATTTTGAACACGAGCCTGCCCACCCCAGGGGCAGTAACTCCATATTCCTCCGCTCATGCTCTCAGCTTAGCGGCGCCCACGGCGATGATGATCGACAGGATTGTAACACCGGTATGGTACATCATCGGCGCTATAGGAAACCCCATTACTATGAAGATATGGCTTTCTCGAAGAATGCGGGAGTCAAATTCATCAGCGATTTACATTGGATCAATTGCAGTCGTGCATTTCATTTTCATTTGGCTGCATCTGCTAATTGAGTTACATCTAGCATGGGATATGAAGACGATAAACAGACCAACAATATGTGAAATATTTAACTTCCTGTACATAACACCTCAGTATCTTGCTCCGCTGCTCATTCTTGGTTTCACAACAGAACGATATATAGCCGTCTGTTTACCTTTCAAGAAGGAAAAGTATTGCACAGTCCAGCGAGCTTGTGCGATCGTGTTCGTGTTAACAATATTTTCATTATGTCTTGGTTCTGTCCAGGCATACATTTGGACGTACAACAAAGAGCGCGATCTATGTTATTTTCGACCCGGCGTGCGACCCTTTTACGTCGTGTGGACATGGATCTCGGAAATGCTCATATTTGCAGTCGTCCCTCTGGCAGTTCTAGTGTTCAATATACTGGTCATACGTGAAATAAGGCACTTGACTCAACGCGCGTCTCTCCGGATGCATAGAGACAGCAATGGACGAGGGAACGCACACCAAACATCAACGTTAACTCTCCTGACTGTGTCCTTCTATCTTATCTGCACGCTTCTCCCTGCAACAATTGTATATACCATGCAGTCTGTCATTCCAACTGGGGACCATACAATACGTATTGAGGAATGGGCCTCGGATCCGAAGTGGCAAAGATATCTATCCTACTTTACCATTCGGAAAGTTGTGGAGGAGATATGTTTTTCCAACTATGCGTGTTATATTTTTATTTATTATATAACAGGATCTTACTTCAGAGGGGAAGTTCATAAGCTTTTGTGTTTTCAAAACTGTAGGAAAGGACCCGGAGTTCAGAGACAAAGTTTTTCAAAGTCATCAAAGAATCCTGAACAGTACACATTGGTTTCGACAAATGGAAAACATGATCAGACACAGACCACAATGATCTGAAAAGGAAGATTTCATGTTCTTTAAACGATTTATAAGCATGTTGTTCATGTAACTGAAATTTCATTTTCATTGCCTTTGTAGCGATAAAAAATGTTTATTTATTTATTTGTAAATAGTGTGTGAAAAGAAAATTGCTTGAAAGAACAGCTACAGACAATTTATTATTTCGGTGTTTAAAACATGATTATAGTATTTAATATTCAATGATTGCTTTCCGCTGGCTGGAATACTAGTTATTGTGAAGAATGTTCTTTTATTGGTTATCGCGTAAAAATAAACGTCGTGTAATATTACATTTTACTTAGCATAAATCATATTTATCGCTAGCTAGAACCCCCCCCCCCCCCCCGTTTAAGGAAGCCTAATTTGAATGCAGCGTTTCACAGAACGACTTTGCAGCCTTAACGCATTTGATTATATTTTGATCAAAGTACTTAACACTGATTGTTGAAATGCAAGGTTGTAAAATATAATCTATATACAGATAATGAGAGACACAATAATTGGTTTAAAATTTTATGTTTACTTTTATGCCATACAGAAAAGCTTATTATTGTGCGAAGGGTAATATTTTCTATTATATTAACAGTTGTGTGTTTTGTTGTTGTTTAGTTCAAACAAATAATTGTTAGCTCTGTTATTCCAAATGCATCTTTCCTAAATCGTGTCTATTTTAATGTCTATGCGTTATACAATTTCTGAATTATGGTACGTGTATGATCAGAATATACTTAACTAATTGCTGTGTTAAACTCAATGAATCTGATCAAAAAAAAGCGACTGAAAAATGTGTGTTTAAGTGTAAAAATCTATCACAGTGTGTGGTTCAACAAATTGGGAACATTCTGTAAGAGAGCCAATGTTCAAGAACCAAATAAATGGTTTACATGTTGACAGTGTACCTCTCGTCTCGGGGCCGTTGACCTGTTTTACGTTAGCTGCCTGAGCAAATCCCCCATTTATGAATAGAATGTCATTGCTTTTTTATTCTAAATATCCCCGGTATAGAACGCATAAGCTGTCAACAAATACTTCCGAGATTATACTGTCATCATAATAATCTCCCAACAACAATCCGTACATAGCTAGAAAGGAAAGATGTTGGCTATTCGAGCAATAACTACAAGGATAGTCGTGATATTGTCAAAAAGTTAATACAAATATGTTCTTTAAATGTTAAAATATCAAGGGCAGTACTTCGTGAACAGTCATGTGTCCTCGTATATAACCATTTTAATTATTTCGTTCGGACTCGTATAATGTGTAATATATTGTACTGGCTAAGGTCACACATCCAAACATGTGTTTTTGGAGTTTTCTAAAACATAAATGACGAAGCAGATGAGTGCTTTAAGTTTAAATTGGATAAAAGATAAATTGAATACAAAATAAAACACCAAAAACTTCAAAAGTCAACCTAGCGAAAATGCATGTACATACAATTATGATTAATACGTATGCTATATAAATTAAACACTTTGCTGCCAAGTTATTTATTGTAGCCGCTGTTTTTCAAATCACGCAATTTGCAAATGTAAAGCGTGATTTTTATTTTTAAATATAAGAAATGTAGGTAACTGCAAGGCCTCAAAGATGCGCACGTGCCCTGTGACGACATTCCCCGTGTGCTACATTTTGATCTTAAGCGTATTAGAACATTGAATGGCTTTTTTTAAAACACTCGACAAAACAAGCTGAAATTTCGCACGTGTTAGTTAGGTATGCCTCTGAATTGATCTACATTGTCGGAGTTATCAATCACCATAAATAAAGGCGTTCGGGATTTGTATCCTGTTCAGGTTTGTAACCTGAACCCAGTACAGTTTCAAAAATAGTAAACAATAGACGAGTGCTAATGTGCTTTCACAAAGCAAGATTCTGTACTTTTTTGTCAGGTCATGCTCAATATACACTGTAAATGCAACCTAAAACGTCATCGATCTCCTAAATCGCCTCGTTGGTTGACCTTTAAAATGTCCGTGCATTTATATACCACTAACGCTTTAGCGCGACCTTGAGAATTCATGAGGCTGGCTCAATTTGGAAAAGGAATTTCTAATTGTAAGTAGCGACAGTGAATAAGATTATGGTAGCTTTTAAGTTCCAATGTATAATCGAACTATTCTTTTGTGGAACAAACGCATATATAAGTCGATTATTTAATTGTGTCAATGGAATTCGGAAAACATTCCTCATGTTCGTCTTGTACCTTGGTGTTTTGATTAATCATCTTATTTATCCTAACAGATAGGCTCTAGCGCCGCATAGACCCACCACTAATCTCGTGTTAAAAAATCTTCCGGACAAACGCAGAAATAATTTAATACCATTGCAGTGAAATATGCGTTAACAGTTGAAATTCGTATGCAACAATTTTTGGGTACTTTTAACATTTAATATCCTAGCAGTTAAATAAAACAGATTTGATTATCTACTCAGAAAATAAGCAGCCCTATTGACCACTGTTATGCCATTAAAGTACAAAGGGATGAAGTTCTATTTTCATAACTTCAAAGAAGTATCAAGTAAATGTCAACTATGCTTTCTGTTCTATTAATATCATCGAAAAAAAATGAAATTTGATGTAACTTTACTGCTTATCAAATCAAATAAACAATTACTCTTTACGAAAAAGACTTCAACGGGATTTCTTGTAATTCAATAAAAGATATGTTTTAATAGCGTGTGTGTGTGGGGGGGGGGGGATACTATTTCGCTCATAGCCAATCAATACCCGCCCACTTTTAAGAGCGTGTGTGTGGGGGGGGGGTACTATTTCGCTCATAGCCAATCAATACCCGCCCACTTTTAAGAGCGTGTGTGTGGGGGGGGGGGGTACTATTTCGCTCATAGCCAATCAATACCCGCCCACTTTTGAGAGCGTGTGTGTGGGGGGGGGATACTATTTCGCTCATAGCCAATCAATACCCGCCCACTTTTGAGAGCGTGTGTGTGGGGGGGGTACTATTTCGCTCATAGCCAATCAATACCCGCCCACTTTTGAGTGCGTGAAATGTTTGAAAGCATTTCGAACAAGTCGTGTCGATTTCTTAAATAACCAATTATCAAGGGATATGTTGGTGGGGGAGGGCGTAGACGAGAATTTTAAAAGTAGATGCTTCTGAAGTTCAATGTATATTTTAATATTTTATTGACAAAGAAAACCATACATGTTTGTTACAAAACGTCCTGTTCTTCCGCGACTTCAAGTGCAATTTTAGATAATGTTTAGATAAAAAATCCCACTTAACCAATTTACATTCGTTTAATTATTCTGAAATTAGGCCTTTAAGACTTTATACAATTTTCAAGATTAAAGTAATCAAATTTCAGTACGTTATAGATAATTTACTGGATAGCGTGTGGGCAAACACATGATTGATTAAAATTCAGACAGGCAAACAAATTGGGCCCACAGCCCACTAATTCCTGGAATAGCAGTTGAAAAAACCTCATGAGTTCGAAGTTGACAGTTTATTCGTCGGCCATCGTTTAGATAAGCATACAGGGCGAACAGCCGTGAACTTGTTACCAGTACAATATCTATGATTATATTTTTATTTGAATGTGCCATACAGTGCAATACGTCTGTGCGTTATCCCCTTCTAGTAATAATTTGGTCTCGGTGCCACACACAAGTATTTCTGCTACAGGGCACGCAACACCTTTCTTTTATGAATGAATAAGAACATGTTTAAAGTTACACTTAGTGTATGTTTGTGTTGTTTTGTGGCGTTGTGTGTCTCGTCAAGTGTATGTTTGTGTTGTTTTGTGGCGTTGTGTGTCTCGTCAAGTGTATGTTTGTGTTGTTCTGTGGCGTTGTGTGTCTCGTCAAGTGTATGTTTGTGTTGTTTAATGGCGTTGAGTGTCTCGTCAAGTGTATGTTTGTGTTGTTCTGTGGCGTTGTGTGTCTCGTCAAGTGTATGTTTGTGTTGTTTTGTGGCGTTGTGTGTCTCGTCAAGTGTATGTTTGTGTTGTTTTGTGGCGTTGTGTGTCTCGTCAAGTGTATGTTTGTGTTGTTTTGTGGCGTTGTGTGTCTCGTCAAGTGAATGTTTGTGTTGTTTTGTGGCGTTGTGTGTCTCGTCAAGTGTATGTTTATGTTGTTTTGTGGCGTTGTGTGTCTCGTCAAGTGTTTGTTTGTGTTGTTTTGTGGCGTTGTGTGTCTCGTCAAGTGTATGTTTGTGTTGTTTTGTGGCGTTTTGTGTCTCGTCAAGTAAATGTTTGTGTTGTTTTGTGGCGTCGTGTGTCTCGTCAAGTGTATGGTGTGTTGTTTTGTGGCGTTGTGTGTCTCGTCAAGTAAATGTTTATGTTATTTTGTGGCGTTGTGTGTCTCGTCAAGTGTATGTTTGTGTTTTTTGTGGCGTCGTGTGTTCCATCAGGTGTTTGTTTGTGTTGTTTTGTGGCGTTGTGTGTCTCGTCAAGTGTATGTTTGGCTTTGATCTGTGTACCTCTAAAGAAGCTCCTACGCTGTCCTCGTACCTGTAGTTTCAACAGTTCTATTGTTTTAAACTTAATTAAAGTGACCGAAACACGTACAACGAAAGTGGTAAATGGAACTCAAATAAACATATAATCTTCAAAAAAACCCACTCAGAACACACATTTTTCTAATTTCAGTTAGATTATAATTACTTGTTTAACTCATCAGCATTGCTTTGAAACGTTCGCATGATAGATTTCCCAATTGCGATTATTGTTAAAGTTAATAAAATTGAGAGAGTTTGTATTGTCAATTTTGTTTGAAAAGTCTAATATGTGCAATAAAAATGCTTCAACTTATTCGTATTGTTCACAATGAATAATTACAGTTTGAAATGAATAAACTATTATGATACGTTCATTGTATTGTTGAAACGTGATTTGAACGTGTCATTTGTCAGTTGTGAATATAGTCTCAAGTCAAGACTCAAAACTGCAAATATTTTATTGTCAAGCTAAACTTTCAATGAAAGTTTGTCAAACATGTCATTAATAATTGTCCACCAATTATTTACACATCTTTGTGTCGAAAAAAATCTAAATTTAAGATATTTTGTAACATTTCTGAGTGCCAAAAAGGCTCAAGGTGCATATGGGTGGCGTTAATTGTGTCGCGCTATACTGATTTTAAATAACGTTTGTACCATCAACATCTCTACATTTTATCAACAGGTATCAACAATTGTGAGGTTGAACACTAAAAAAGTGGTTAAAATCCCCAGTAATTTATTACTAAATGTTCACTGGCCGTGCTAAGGCGGTTAGATAGTGTAATGTTTGCTGCCTTGCGTAGCGTTATGTATATCTTTGATGGTGGAGTTTGTTTTGCCACTGTTTTGTCCCTGTAGTCTACATTGTTTTATATATGTGTATGGCCCTGTCCGATACATTTACGAAAAGACACCTGTGCATACAATTAAGTAAATGAATCTAAAAAACGAAAACATTTGATTTTAAAAACATGCGCTTTACCAAATTCGACAGTTTCGTTAAATGCAACATCGGCTCAAAAACTTTATATATGTTTTTATCAACATACAATGTAACTTAATACTTCACCTATACCAACTCTAATATAAACAAACTTATGTAGTCTCATTATAAGTTAGAGGGCACCACTGGAGTTATTTGTTCATGGTTTACTCATGTGGGGAATGTTGAAATAAGGATCATGGTAATAAGGAATGACGTGGATATTTTATTGTTTACCTAATAGTCGGTTAGATTTAAAACTTCATTATGTTGCTTTTCTTAGAAAATAAATATGATGCTAATTATCATCATAATTGATGATTAAATTAAAAATATGTATGTAACTCTACTTTGTAATGGTATAACCCAACGTATAATGTCATGTGTAGTTTTTATCTTTCTTGTGTGGTAATAATCTTGAGATGCTTGAATCGATGTTAGCTTTGAAAAAAATACATAACGATATCTTGTGTCTTATTCCTTTGTAACTCAATTCAGGGACACATAAGTTCTTTGACATTTATCTGTGTTTTCATCCGGTGTTCGCGTAAATCATTATATGCATTTTAATATTTTAACAATTTTGCTTACAAAAAGGTCAGCGGGTAATGTTTCCTTTGTAAAATTAAGCATGTATGCTTTTTATTTCAGGATTTTTTTTTGTTTAGAATTAACTTTTAAAGTTCTGCAATGCCATTATGTTACATTTCGCCTCATACTCTGCACAAAATTAATGAAATCAATCTACTTTATGCAACAAGTTCTACTGATTTCTAAAGTTTAATTTTAGGAACTCGATTAACATCAACATTCGATATCATACAACACTATATCATTCCCTAATGCCGGAATATAGCCAGGAATTTGAACTCCCTAGTGGGTATGTAGGCGAAAGTGCTTAATCAAAAAGCACTAACCACACGAATTGGAACTGTTTTTGACTGAGATTCTAATGCGCCTGTGAAGGTTCTTAAAATCAGTCTTATAATTTAATTATTTACTCCTTTGCTGAAATGAGTTGATATTTTCCATGAAACTCGGAAGCAGTTCCCGTGTTTCGTGAGCCTTAGTTTTTCCTCTTAGTCACTTTCATAGACAGACATTCGCGCCTTAGAGGCCTACGCATCTTCTGGTATGACATTTAGTAACACTTGTTAGATAACCATGACTTGTAGAATGTCCTACAGCCTAAAGAATGGGTACCAATTGCAATATGAAGCAAATCGTTTATTTAGTAGGTAAATGATTTAGCATGAATAACCCATAAACAATTCTGATGTTCACGATAATATTTCAATCAGTAAGATGGTTAGATGCCATTTACCCTAAAATGAGACATGATCAAACCAAGTTTAAATTTGAATTTAAAGAAAACTTATTTTTGTACACTTCAAACAAAATAAGCCAGAACATGATATACATAACAAACGTATATGACAAAATATGATAAAAAGTAAAGGGTATTTAAAACTATCGATGTCAACCTTAAGAAATCTTCAACAAGTTGATTTTTTCTACGATTCTTATGGAATTTGACCACTAACGTATTATTTTCACGTTGCCCATCATTAACATTTTATCTTACAAGGCAGTTTATCTTAGCAGTTTATTTTTTCATAAAGTAATGTCCGTATAAAGTTGTAATTGTGTTCAACTAATTTTTTGACAATAATGACCCAATACCATAACAAGATATTTATGTAGATATTGTAACTTTTTTATACCAAGCCTTTCCAATATGGATGTTGGTTTTTTTGTTTTTTTATTATTTGCATTTGAGATGGAATTTTCATTTGAAAATAGCTCGGAACCCCCTGCCGCATTATTTATAACTAAAATAATGATTAATTTTATTTCACACTAATTGTTTTAGCTTAGAACAGGCCAGACTCGTTTTAGTAGACATGCAATGAAAATTGCAGGGACGAACTAATCAGCCAATACTAACTAGAAACTCATATCGGTACAAATCAACAGACACAAATACCGTAACATAAATGCTGGGGTTACCGCATTGGAATGGTCAAGGTCAAATTCTGACTACTGGGTCTTTACAGAGATCTCCAACGGACACTGTTTTTACTGTGTGCTTTTCTTTATAAGAAATAGAAAACAAATCCATCCGCATATTCCTTCGCCTCATCGAAGTTTAAAGTTTTTGCGTAAGGTGAATGCAAGTTGTGTTTCTTTTTTTCAGAATGTATATATTCTTCACTTCATCTGTGCGGCGGCTGTAAAAGAAGTCACCCTTTTCTGTGATTGCAGTGTATGCGTTAACGTTTTTGTCCTTATAGATGATTCCATGTGAAATGAGTTTAGAGAGCTACTATCAATCTGTTATAGGGTGTTTACAACGTCTCACTGATAATATTTGTCAATGAACAACTACAATCAAACTAAGACTGCTGTTTTCATGAACATTGCATGTGTCTTGTGCGACCGAAAGATCCCTCTTCCAGTGTGTATTGATAAGTCAAAAGAAAAATACACAGTTACTACTGAATTTACTTTCTTCTAGATGAGAGTAGTTTTCGTTTCATTACCATTTTCGTTTACTGTTTAAACACTTTGCAATTGTCAATCACTATATTTGTTCGTTCGTGTCAGGAATTATTATCTAGCCCTAGCACAGCATAAAGTGTTTAAATCAACGTTAAGTTTAAAGTGTATTGTCGGCATTATGGGCTTAGTAGTGGACGATTAACCCTAAAATGCCGCATCGGCACGAAAACAATTAACATAAATTCACTTGATTCACTTAAATTCACAGAACAACAACCAACTATAAATGTACGTCGTTTATTTAATCATATGTTTTAAGTTACTACCTAATGGATTTCTCTTCTGGGGATTCAATTAGATATCGTGTTAATTTAGTCTATTTAGGTCATTGTATTTGTCAAATGGCTTGTTGTCCATGTATTTGTCAGAACCAAACTAAATTGGATAAAATGTATTTTGGGTCGAGTTGAGTTACGCGTTATTTAAAGAACTAACGTAGACGTTTTAAATGTGGTAATCGTAACATTTATTATAGTAAATGTATGTTTCTTAGATTCAGTCTTTCCTTGCTTAAAATGCATTTTGTAATAAGTATAAATAAGTATATAAAAACAAGTCCAGTAGTCCAAAATACATACACCAAATGGTGGTGAACTAGGAACATCTCCATCTTATGAAGGGTAATTAAAAAAATTGAAATTAAAATCATCACGTTTGTCATAAAGATAGATATTAAAAGTATCGTCCTTAACTTTAAGTTGAAGATCTAAAAGAATGCGATAAGAGTGGATGTATTAGGTAACAATTGCGGAGGGTATATCTATTTAATATTATCTATAAAAACGTGATTATCCACACTCTCTTCGTTATATCTATAAGAATAATCTGCAGACTAAAAGATTTTAACATGTATTTTCGTAACAGTATAAAAAGAGGTCAGCAAGTTCAAGGGTGCATAGTAAGCTCAATGGGAAGAATGCCTATTGTTTGTTTAAATAAATATGTACCACATTTTAGAAAATTATTATTCGGAACAGAAGTCAATGCTGCAATAACATCTGGGCATGTGCAATAATATATATATATACCAATTAAAATCATTGGCGTAATATAACAATGGGCTAAGAATGAAAGGAAATGGAGTGTAATGCCTTGAACACACCTAGTACATATTTAAGAAAAAACATTATTTGCTGTGAGTGCTTTGGGGATCTTTGTATTATAATTGTGTACCTCAGTGTTTGCCTTATAGTAGACATAAATTTTTCTCGTATTCAGGAGGATGCCGTTGGAGAACATCTTTGGTATGTAGAACACGAGCCTGTCTACCCTGCTTATACTCTCAGTGTAGCGGCGCCCTAGGCGATAAAGGATCGTTACACCTGTACGGTACATCCTCGGCGCCACAGGAAACCCAATAACTATGAACACCGGGTTTTCTAGAAGAATGCTTGAGTCAAATTCATCAGCGACTTACATAAGATCATTTTCTGTCGGGCATTTTATTTTCTTTGGCTTCATCTCTAATTGAGCTATATCTAGCATGGAATGTGAAAACAATAAACTTACCAGCAATGTGTAAAATACTTAGCTTCCTGGACATTACAGCTTATTATCAAGCACCGATACGCACTCTTGGGGTCACAACGGAACGAAACATATTCGTCTGTTTACCTTTTAAGAAGGAAATGTATTGCACAGTCCATCGACCTTGTGTTAGCAATGTTTTAATTTTGTTTCGATTCTGTCCAGTTCATATGTATGCTTCTCATAGCAACATTTGTACACTCCGTGCAGTTTGTCATTCTAATTGGAGACCATACAATACGTGCTGAGAAAGGGACTTTGTTTTGTTTTCAAACTACGCGAGGTATATTTTTATTTATTGTATAACAGGATCACAATTCAGAGGGGAAGTACATAAAGTGTCGTTTTTTCGTAGCATTTGGAAATTTTGGAGTTCAGCGATAAAGCTTTTTTTAAGTCATTCAAGAATACTGAACAACACATGTTGGTATCTGCAAATGGAAAACAAAAACCACAATGATATTATGATAAATATTTCATGTTTTTACAAAATTTACCAGTTCATTGATGATGAAACGTATTTGTCATTTTCAAATTGTTTGGAATTATCATAATAATTATGTTTATTAATAGAGTGTACCAAACATGCTTGAAAGAACAGCTACAGACAATTTATTCTTTAACTTTGTATGACATGATTAACGTATTTATTGTTAAATTACTTCTTTCAGTAGGCTGGACTACTTGATGGTGTGTAGAATGTGCTATTTTGGTTATCTCTTACGATATAACCGCCGTGAAATATTATATTTTACTCAGGGTACATTTATCCGTCAGTAATTAAAAACGTCCAACAAATTATGGTTCGTGGTATACGCGTGTTTAACAACCTTTGTTGCAATTTTGTACGAAGTTTGCACGGAAATCAAATCAGTAATATCTTACTTGATTGCAGCGAATATCTTGTTGTGACCGTCTGGCCCGTCTATCATTGAAATGTTCTTAGAAGAAACAGAATTCATAACTCTGTTTAAGATGCATTCTTACTCCCAAATAAGAATTAACACACCTAATGCAAATGTTTTAATATACCAAAAAGGATGAGTAATTGTCGAAAACAATGGTACTTATGACGGATACCAAGTTTAATTTGGAAGAAAGGTACAGAAAACACTGTTTTTCTTCCTTTTGAGACGGAAGTAGATCACAGTAAATGTTTTAGCATTCACCAATCATTTAATATTTGTTGTATTTGTCTGCAATTAAATACACGGTCACAATATTGTAATCAGTAATTTATATTTGCCATAAATGCATTATTTAGTAAGTAGTTACAAGTGTATCACTCAGAATATATGTTTTTCTTACATGTGTATTTATTGAATGCATCTGTTAAAGAAAAGCGACTGCTTAAACCAACCAGAAAAGAAAGTAATATCATATATGTTTAAATGTAAAAATGTTATAAAACTATGAATCATAGTGTGTGGTTTGACGCGTTCGTAACATTTTGTAAGTGGCAAAACGTTCAAGTTATCTCGTCTTTCGGCCGACGACCACTTTTACGTTCGCTCCTTGAGCGTGTCTCCCATTAATAAAGAATATTGCATTGCTTGTTTATTCTAATGATATCCGGTATTGAACGCATAAGCTGTCAACCAATACTTCCGTGCATTATCTAGTCATCATAAAGAACTTCAGAAAAGAAGCCATACATGGCTTAAAAGCTAAGGAGTTCATGTACTTCATGGTAATGTTTTATAAATGCCAATAAAGCGAAGTTATCTGTGATCTTTAACACATGCAATACAAGGTAGAGCTATCTTGTTCTCACAGAAATATTTTAATATGCAGCAAAAATATTGTTTACTTTGTAATATCAATGCATTGCAGCACAAACTGTTTATGAAATAGTCTGTCTTCTTACAGTTGATGCGTTCTATGTACCGATTTCATTTCAACAATCAATGAGAAACATACTATGTAAATTCTTGAATCGAAACAAGTCGGCTTAAATCTCTATATTTGTTATAAAAAGAAACAAAAAAGCATGCTGGTAGTTTGCTGACATATCTAAGTATTTCTTCATGTCTGCACATAGAAATAAATACACGAGGACTTTTTTTAACCCAAAGCCAGTGTCCTGTTCTTTCTTGATTTCATTGGCAGGTCACCTGCTAACAAGTAAACTTCTTTGTCCAATTGTTGTATCGGGTAGCTAACATCGTAACTGCCTGTGAGAATGTTTTACCAATTATTCACGAATATTCTTAATTGCGAATATTCCACGTTCTCGGCTAATAGAACTTGACCACATGAACGATGGTTTAACTAGAAAGTGTTCCGTTTATATATTCATACAGCACCACGTTGATTTTTATTCGTTGTGATTTCCTTCACATCAATGTTTCGATATGCTACCCCATTTTTATGATTGATTCCAGATGACCGGAAGTGGTTTTTACGATCCCCAAGTGGATTATTCTGTCAGTCCATTAAACGTTTGTCCTCAAAACGAATATTCTAAACATCATCTTTGAAACAATCATCACTATCATTTTTTGACAGCTATCTATAACTGTTGTTAAGAGTGTGCACATACCAATTACTCGTGTCGATTTACATTTTGTCTAAGCCACTGTTCAATAGAGGCAAAGCCAAATCATTTAAAACAGATACTTAACGTTGATCTCAAACTTTGTTCAGATGACCGTATATAACTCGAATGTAAATTATTGAGTTAAAGATATTCGTTTATGATTACACTTGAATGAGTTTATGTAAAGAAATTATTGCAACAATAAGAAAATGGCAAACGTTAATGTTCACGTCATTACATACTTCTCCTCATTAAACGTCACGTTTATCTATTCCGATGTTTACTGTTGTTGAATCAAAACACTTTGTTTAATTTGTTCCATAATAAAAAGTTTTTCTTTTATAACATTCCCAATATAAATGGTCTGTGGATTAAACAACTTAGTGACAAAACGTACATTTACTACAATTGACAAATTTGAATTTAAAAAGTAATTTATTATTTGATATTCCTCTACAAGATCAATAATGATAAACACTCCATTCCAATTTTTCATTTACCCTTACTAACGCTTCGGTCCATGTTTTTTTTCTTCTTTTAAATGTTATGTTACCATTGAGGTTGATTCTTAGATAAGATGCAAAAAAATTGAAATTGATTACATTCGTAAACAATATTGGTTCAATAATCAGAATTAATCAATTTCATTTTTTATACGGCATAAGATTTCTGATTTCATAAGATATCAAACTCTCATTAAATCAATCCCGGTAGAAACGAAGATGCATCTTATCTAAGAATCAACCTCAATGGTAACATAACATTTAAAAGAAAAAAACATGGACCGAAGCGTTAAACAGAACAGAACTTTTATTAGGCATAAACATTAACATGTTCGTAGCCAAATGCTTATATATACATTCACGGCGGCCATATAAAACAGTATTGACATTAATGTTGTATGAGAGCATAAATACAAGAACAAATATAAATATGGCTATATCAAAATCGTGTCAAAGTATTTTATAACCTTTTTATCCACTGCCTATGAAATGTAGTGTTTTTCGTACACGATCTTTTTATTTGTTCCATATCACTGTTTAGGCTTATTTTATATCATTCAAGTCATACGTATGTTTTATTTTGTTCCATGATAAAAAATAATTTTCTTCCACTTAATTAATAATGCACTTATCCATTTCACTTCCAAATATAAGATTATTTTCATAAGTAGTTTCGTCTGAACAGAAATAATCTGTTGACTTTTCTTGTTGTTCCCTTAATATCTTTTCACAAAAACATCTTGTTTTCTTATGTTATTGCCGGTCCTTGGCATCGTATTGCATATAGCTATTGTTGAACTTTTCCTAAATGCCGCATTGTCACGAAAGCAATCAGTATTAGTTCACGAAATTCACATTATGTTACCCAGTAATAGTTCACCTAAAAACAGACGTGGTTAAAGTTTCAGAAATAATATAGATAATTGAAATTTCAATTTCATTTCCGTATATAATAAAGAGTATTGACATTCTGATGAAAGTTTTTAAGGTTATTATTACTACATACAATTTCATTTATCCGTCGTTCATAGACAACATAAACTGACGTTGGAGTACTTATAGACAATTCATTTTTTGAATTGGCATTAACTTTGGAAGTGCTGTCCATATAAAGACTAGTCTGTGTTTATTCCTAACAGTATTGTCTCGAAGTCTAAAACACATATATATGTTAGGTAACCTTGTTTGCTTCTGGCCCTGTTCATATACTTTCACACAAAAAATGCCGTGGGAGTCATTGTCATTTCATTGATATTTCCATTTTATATGTTTCGATATAGATCTTTTGCATAGTTACTGTTGTAAATAGTGTCTACTTGGAATTTGCGCGACCTCAATGTTATACTTTTCTCCAAATTAATAAAAAAACAAACATTTTCATTTAAAAACACATAAAATAACTGGCCTGTCAATGCAGTTTCACTATTTAAACTTTTCAAATGGAAGTCCTCCTCCTTTCATTGTAACATTTGCGTGTGGTTTTCATTTCACATGTATATATTCTTTCAGATATAGCTCTTTTTTGTATTGTTGCTGATATTAAAATGCTATAAAACATATAAAAAGCAAAATTCATTAAAGCTGCTGCACTCTCACAGATATACCATTTTTACATTTGTTTTTTTATTTTTTGTCTGTGAACGAGCCAATTTTTGCGTAAATATCTGTAAACCAATGATAAAAGAATACTGACAAAAGAACAGACCGCAGATTTGCATATTTCCGTTCGAAAATTAATGTTTTATGGCAGCAGTCTTATATAATTGCATAAAACATCAATTTTTGAACTTAAATTTTTAAATCTGCCATCTAATTTTATGTCAGCCGTCTTATATAACTGGTTTCCCTGTTGTTGTTTTTTCGAAAAAATAAAAATAAGTTGTAATAACGGTCAATCTGTGATAGTGCAGCTTTTGTGTGTTAATCAAATTATCAGTGACTAAACCTTTTCCCCTTTAATAGTCCTTATCAATTGTAACAATGTATTTCATTTCCATAAACCTTTTTCTGTCTCAGAATAGGCAAGGTTCATTCGTTAATGGAAAGTTCAAGGATAATTCCAGCATTAAAATTGGATAATCTATCAGATTGTTAAAAGGCACACAGACACCCAACGCGAGACACAGCGTCACCAGATAAAATAAACAGTGTTATCAATGCAAGTTAGGTGTACGTCTTTGTAACTATCAAGGTGTTTGCGAAATCCCAGCGGCACACTTTCCTAAAAAATAATCCAAAAGGGATAGATATTTTAATTTCAAAGAGCCTCAAAACTAAGGATGCCGTGTCCTTCATACACGAAGGAAGCATCACATCAAATATACACGTCTGCCCCTAAGCAAAGTTTGAGTTCTATATGTGCATTCGTATAAATATTTTGCAAACCAGATCACTGTAAAATATTCAGGGTGCATCATTGAAACATGACAAAAAGACATTATTGTATTATTATCATATATTTTTATTGTTCATAATGCGAATACACTGTGTATGGAAAAAACTAGTTTCAGAAATGTAAACGCAATTTCCATTTGCATAATCTTGTCAATATAATCTGCCGTATAGGAGCAGTAATAAGTTTGACCAATACGGTGACCAATTTCTCGTGAGCAGGTGACATTCATGTGATTTATATAGAGTGTGGTTTGCATTGATTGTCGGGGTGTTTTAATATATACAAGCGATTATGACCTCATTGATTATTATAGTATTGCCCCCCGAATGGATAAGCGTGACGTCATTTAACCAATGATATCCGACATAACAAATATCAGCTACACTTGTATACAAACGCATGTTGTCGGTTACATTTCTGTAAAATTAAATACTCAATGACAGAAAATACTGTTCATTTAATTTGGCAATTATATTTTTTAAATGTCACTATAAGTATAGATCACATTTATAATTTCGTTTATGCTGTATGAATGTTGTAGGGCGAGCCAGCAAATTACCAAGGATATTCATGGAATTTGCTCACGTATCTATCAGCATTCATACGGCATAAACGCCTGGAAAAATGCGAACAATCCTTCAATAACAACGATAGAATATACTACAAATAAAACATTTTGAATATTAAAAGAAACTGTGCATATTTTAAAATGCAAAGTGATGAAATTTTGTTCTCAGAGGTTTATGTCCGATGTGTTTTCTAATATACTAATAACGTCAATATCGAAAAGAGACTAATGAAAAAGTATGTTAACTGCATACATGGCATAATCTGACTGGATTAACAATTTAGGGTATACATTTATCATGGGGATTTCATAGAGAAATTGGAACCAAAGTGGTTGGTTTGTCCAGACATTTATTTAAGGAGAATCTAGTCACAATAGAGGTGACATGTGTAGTTAAACACTCGAACTATTATTGTCTGCAAAAAGTCAGGCCTACAAAAATTGAAAAATATCACTATACTGTCATACATAATCTAAATACCAGCAGAAAAAATGGAACACAATTTGGTTAAGATCTTAACATTTTAACAGTATCAACACTTATCAATGAAGACCAAAATCTCTAAAAGAACCGCATTTCAAAACATAACTATTGATTCGTATTTATATCAAATGTGTTCAAAGTTGCAATACTTACATCAAGCTATGTTATGTTTATTCAATAAAAAAAATTACCCTGCCCGTTTTAAGTATGTGTTTCTTAATGAAAACATCGAATCTCATATATGTCAAAAGCTGCCATTTTTCGGAATTTTACCAATCCAAAATCGCAAACGTACCACATTGACCTCTAAGATACGAGTTTCAAACCGCATAAAAATTCAAAATCATGAATATTATCAGCGTTTTCAATATTCGTCCGAAGTGCGCATGCGCAGAAAGACAATTTTCGACTAGTTAATTGTGTCAATGGATCTCGGAAACAGTTTGCACCTTAGTGCTCCAATTTATTTATCTTGGTCACATTTTCAGACAGACGTTTGTGCCCCAAAGGCCTAGTTATTTCTGGAATGACATGAGTAACACTGGAAAAATCAGCATAACAACCAGAAATCCTTATATTTTGAGTAAGAGAATTGTACAAATTACCGCACGAGGGGCCAATTATTTAGGCGTTATTATACAAAGAACATGAGATTGACTGTTAGCTTGTCTATGTGGTTCTACTTGAATTATAAAAAAATCAACAAAGCTGAGACAAATACCTTGATAAATGAGCAGGTTGATTTATTCAGATATACAGGACTTGGGAAATACACTTTTTAAACCGAAGTTTAACAGATTATGCCATGTATGCAGTTAACATACTTTTTCATTAGTCTCTTTTCGATATTGACGTTATTAGTATATTAGAAAACACATCGGACATAAATTTTGGAACAATAAAGGAGGTTGGATATTCAATAACAGACTTCATTAAACCTCCAATGATTTTATACCGACTTATCCAAGTTTGAACCTGTATGCGATATGTATCGGCATATGAACGTTTATTTGCCGATTCATGATACTCTAATATTACTTTCTCCTAATTACAATGCTCATATTGATATGTATCTATTTGCAACAAAACGACACGTAGCTTTCTGTTACCTTTCAAGAAGGAAATGTGTTTCACAGTCAAATAATCGTGATCGTAATAACAATATTTGTATTATGTCTTGGTGTGTATTGAGGAACAGGCTTCGGATCCGAAGTGGCAAAGATCATACCTTTTCCATTCGGAAAGTTGTTGAACCTAGTAGATGACAGAGGTACAGTAGATTATTGTTTAATTAATGATTTCAACTGACTGTGAAAACTGGGCTGTGTTAGTTATATATTACGAAATACACGACTTGTATTCACTTAGAATAAAATCCATCTTTTGCTATCCAGAACCCCTTGTTTAAAACAGAACACAATTGTATAATACTTGAAAATATCTGAAATAGTATTCAGTTGTATATCGTTTGTATCGTTAAATTCAAGCAAATTAGTGATTGCTCTGTTAATGACAGTCGGTGAAACAGAAATTATGAATCATGGTGGTGAACATGGTAACAATTTCGTCCGAAGTTAGATGAACAACGTTAAAAATATGTTTGACTGGTAAGAAGTGTAACTCTTGGCAAGTGGCTTTGGACGCTATTTATGATCAGATAAATAAACAACACTACCATTCTTTGTTTTAATAGGACATATAGATAGTAATTTGCAACTTTGTTATTGAGAGCCTGCACGTTACCGTAACGTGTTTTCTTTTTGAACGTGCAAATGTGGCAAGGGCTAAATCTTGGGAGGCCAGAAAAAACAACAACAAATACACAAAAACACATGTACTTAGCTTGGATGTCACAAAGTTTGTTCTAATGAGCATATCTATATACAATGAAGGAAAATTCATTAAAGGTTGGGTGTTAATAAAACCTTCACTGAATAAATCTTTTGCCCTTTAATATTTCAATTATTCCAATCTATTCATTTCATTTCCATAAGTTTTTTTCTGTCTCAAATTAGAAAGGTTCATTTGTTAATGAAAAGTTTAAGGAAAATCCCGGCAGTAAAATTTGATAATCTATCAGATTGTTAAAAGTCATAATGACCGAGAGCTAACATACACCCAACGAGTGACTCACAATGTCACCAGATACCATACCCATAGTGTTATCAACAAATGTTATGGTGTGTTTTCTGCCTTAGAACAATCAAGGAATTATTTTGTCTACTATGAGTTTGCGAGATAGCAACCACATAATTTTCTTGAAATTAATCACAAAGAGTAGAACATTTTATTTTTTTTAAGAACACTTCACTAGGGTTGCCATGACATTTAGTGCAGTCATGATAAAATATACACTTGATGCTCTGCTTAAGTTTGAGTTCTACATGTGTATATAAATCAATAATTTGCAAAACAGATTACTGTAAAATATTCATGAGGATTGTTTGGCACATGACACAAACACATTATTGTCCTAATGTATGTTTTTATTATTCATAATGCGAATATGGCGGTGATGGGAAGACTACCCATTAGTGAGAGATTTTTCTGAGATGTAAAATCCATTTGCATATTCTTGTTAAACACATCTTGCGGATATGAGCAGAATAAAGTGATGACCACTACGGTGAATTACTGGTGAACAGGTGTAACTTATGTGATTTTAGTATAAGAGTGTGGTTTATATTGATTGTGAAGTTCGTTAAATAACAAAGATATTGTTTTTCAAATAAAACATATTAACTATTTGTGAAATACAAATGGATGTTGTTCTGTTCTCTTAACAAAATGTCAAATGTGCTCTCTTTTATACTAATATTGTCGAACAATATTGGAGCTTGTAGTTACTTTTACCAAATAAATGAAATGTCTTGATGAATGTTTTAACTCTTTGCAAGAGACGTTATTAATGTTGGTTATCTTATCATGTATTGTGCTTTTATCACCAATTATGTGTTTCCCACTTCTGAGTACGCGAATCTTTTAAAAGAAACACTTATAATATTTACACCTCAACTTCCATTCCTTAAATGAACTGCCTTTCGGCGAACGCAACATCTTCGGATATGTTCGGATCGCAATTCATCGCATAACAATAAACATGAAAACTATTGATCTTGTTAATGTTTGTATTGTGTCAGCAGGTCCCGTAAGATATAAATAAACATTTTAGAAAGTGTTAATTTATTATAAATTATTTCAAATGTATTGTTGCCATAAGGGTTTCAATTTTACGTTTAAAAATAATTTCAAGTGGTTGATCTTTTCCCACGTTATTGTGACGTCATTTGAAAACAAATGTTTCCATTTACAGTCGGGTCGTTCTATTTACAGAATGGGTAAGAGAGGATTAGTGATAGATTATCTTAACTGAAATGAATTAATTTTTTTAACAATTCTTGAATGAAATAAAGAACAATTGGTTGGTCAAAGTACGCATGGAGTCCTTCGGACTCCACACGCTTTAACCAGCCCAATTGCGTTCATACCCCGATAAACTACAATACCATACCTTCCGAGAATGCCAGAAGATAACCTGGCTCTTCACCTTCATAGTGGGGTGTAGGCGATAATGATGAATTAAGGTCTCAAATGTACAATTATGCTATTTTTTAGTTGCTTCGTGTGAGATTACGTTGACATCATCTGAAATGGTGTGATGTGTGAAGAAAAGATGTGATAAATATTGTCAAAATGATATTACGAACAAGGTTTCTTGTCTTTGAAAGATTGAAGAATAGGTCGCATACGATTTCAATTGAAATTAAGAACAGAACTTCCAATATATACAGTAGTGTGAGCCCTTTTATGATGGGGGATGCCAGATGGAGTTTTCCAGCACGGCTGACGTCACCGGAAATGCCTATCCGGTGTGCTAGAAATCCTAGTACGTATAGGTTTATCAGTTAGCGTTATGAAACTACCTAAATGTTTCAAAAATTCTTCAATTTACATTACCTATTATTTGTCTTTGACAGGCACTTATCGATTACAGAATGGGACCACTCAAAATATGTTGTGGATTCGATTGCTATTGCCTGTGAACAGAATTGTAAACAAGTTAAAGCACGCTCTTTCAGCGCTTTCATTTTACAAAGTAATTCTCTTTCAAATGAAACCAAACTTACATGCAATCACTAGTCGTCAATAGTTCCACTAAGGCCAATTGCACAATAAAACAATAAACTTATTTCTCCGTTCAACTGGATAGCTTAAAAAGCACTGATCACGCCAGTTTGAACTGTTTGTGCCAAGATTCTTATGCGTCCGCGCAGGCTTTTAGGATCACTACAACAATTATTTACTCTTTCGCAGAACTTAGTTCATGTTTTTAATTGAATTTGGAAACAGTTTTCGTGTTTTGTTAGGTGCCTTAGTGCTAGCAATTATTCGACTTAGTCACCTTTACAGACAGAAAGTTGTGTCCTAAAGGCCTACTTCTAGATCGACATTGGTATCACTTATGGGGCGACCGGGACAAACCGTTTACTTATCTTAGTCCGAACTTTTATGAAGTTTTATTGTTATTATCCCTCGTCCATCGTCAATTATAACTTACAGGGGAGTATTTCTGTCAATGTTTTATTGGTGTTAACTTTCAATGTGCCGGGCATTGAAATGTAATGTTCCGTTCATTGACGTAGATTGCAGATATTTTTACTAGTGGAAGTCATCGTCTTTTGCTCGATACTTTCAGTATTTGACATTTTCATATTATTTTCAGAATGTATCTTTTTTCAGTTACTTAAAACGTGGAATACCTTTCAAAAATGTTTAAAGTTAAACTCATGTAATAAATTTGTCAGATATAAAATGAGTGATAATAATCGCTTCTCCCTTTAAAACGTATTTGTATGAATGATTTACAAGCGGACTATCCCAGTTAGCGGTTAAATACAATAAATGTATTGTTAAATAAATTATTAAAATAATATAATATAATATTATTATTAATAAACAAACATGTTTTTCCCTTTCATAACCATCGTTAAATGGTTTTCAAAATCCAGGTCGATGTGAAGCAATGGCACCCAAAGTATTCGATGTTACTACATTGCGCTAATGCATTTAGGATATGATTTTAATCAGTTTGATTTCATTTCTTTACATGTCAGACGTTAACTAAGAATCTGAAGTCCATGTTTTGAGTGTAGGTAAAATTAGAATAAAAAACAATAAAACACTAATGACTTGAACTGTTTCTGACTAATCTTAGGTATATGCCACGCAGTCCGTCATTCCAAATGGTACCATGCATTACGTACTGACGAGTGGGATTCGGGTTCAAAGTTATCATACTTTACCATTTGGAAAGTTATTTTTCCAACTACGCGTGTTATATTTTAATTGTTTTATAACAAAATCTTACTTCAGAAGAGGTTGAGAAAGGTTTGTGTTTTCAGAGCTGTAGGAGAATACTACTTCATCCTATGATCCAGTACACAGTATTAAGGGCAGTAATGTCAGGTGCGTCCATGTTTCCTGATTCATTGTTATGGCTGAAAAACGTCCTCGATTCGGTGAGTATTAACACTGTTTTCTATATGTTTCACCGATATATTTTATAAAATAACTTGTGCACCGAATAAAGAGCAATTGCTTTCAGCGCGCGTGAATACGATTTTGAATAATTTGCTGTGATGCGGTTGGTTCTCTCTTATACACACGATTATATGTTGCTTAAAATAAAAAAAAATCTATCGCTATCCAGAACCCCCGTAAAGGGAAGCACAGCTAGAATGCAGTCTTTCACAGAACGACTTTGCAACCTTAAACATAAACGTGATTATTTTGTAGTATGATAAAAAGTACTTACACAGCTCTGATAATTGCAACGGAAAGTTAAACAGTATATCATTTTTGTTGTAAAGAAGGGAGACACTTCTTGGTTTAAAAGCTTTAATGTATACTTAGACAAAAAAGTCGTTGTACATGTATGTAAATTGACTTGCAGAATAGCTAACGATATTGTGATAACTTGTCAAGAATAATATAAAGTGGTTATCCGTTTGAATTGTTTAATTCAAACAAAGAAATTATTGTTCTTTTAATCCCAATGCATCTATTTAAGAAAAACGCTGGCAGCAGTGAATTGTATAAAAATGGTTAGGTTAAAGTTGGCCAAAATATTTGTTGATTGGTCAATATTTATCCAAAAATCATTATTAACCAATGAAATCATTTAAATGTGCAAACTAGCCTAAAGATAACCTGTAGACAACGTATCCAATGTTTATACAACTGGCTGCTGGTAAACGCAACCATTGAAATTTCATGTTTGTTTCAATTTGATATCGTAATAAAAAAAATGGTAATTGGTTAACAACGTCAGAGATCGACGGAAACTACGGTGGCATGGAGGTGACAGACGACCAAGTCACTTGTTAAAACGACACGTATTTCGTTTAAATGACTTACGTATCTCATTAAAACGAATAGGTATCTCGTTAAAACGACGTATGTTTTTTTAAAACGATATCTGGTTAAAGGATATAATTTGGCCAATTAGAATCGTCTAAAAACTGTTTTCCTCGCATATATCAAATACTGAAAGAATGAGTTCTCTCAGTCTGACTCTTTACATTCATCTGAGAATTTTCCCAAACATATTTTCATGAATTATATCGCTGTATTTGCATTTTTTTATATTAAAAAATTTCGATTTGAAACAATAGTCTGCTGGTTTTCCTGGAAATGTTTAACATTTTCTAAGAATAAGGTAAATTATGTGCTTTTAATAGAAATCGGAACTGTTAAATATATCAGCCCTCATTTGTGTCGTCGAGGTAATTTAGCGCTTAATAAATGGGAATGGGAGTGCTGTATAAAAAAGGTCAACCAGTTCCTCGTTCAGGGTGTAGTTATTTATGTTATGCGGGTTCTGTGGATAGAGATGATACAATGTGATACATCAGTAAATTATTTTTTAAGCCAAATGAATTATTAAGCCTGTGCTTTTTGCGTTAACGGTGTTGCACACCCGTCACTTGTCAATGAACGATTGCAATCAATCCGAGATTGCTGTATTCACAAATATGTATGCATGGGTTGTTGTGCCATACGTTAGTCAGTTTTTATAAGATATTTTTTCCATTCCTATTTACAATTATTGTTTGACAAAAATATTCATTTGCCAATTTTAAGTATTGCATCAATATATTTCTTTGTGCGTGTCTCATAAAAGGCAACGAAATTTATTATCAACCAAATGAAAACGCACCTTATCGTTGCAATAAGAGTACGAATCGACGATTAAAGATTGCTGTTTGTGGTTAGCGTTAGTCATTTCCCCCTAAAATGCCACATTTGCACGAAAACAAGCAACATTCTATCATGCGATTTACTTTATTTTGCTAAATATTTTATCAACAACCCACTATATATATACGTGTTTAATTTAGTTATGTTTTATGAAGCAACAGGGTAGTTATTTGCTAATGAATTTATCATGTGGTGATTTATTTAAACTTGATATCGTGTTAAATTAGTAATTTTAAGACCTAACATATTTTTTTTTATTTGTCATTGGTAACATTTACTTAATTGAATAGACTTAGTTACAGTCTTAGAATGGCATTTGCGTTTGATTTATCCAAAAGTGTGTTTCAGAAACGAACGGAAAGTGACCTTTTCAATGTTTCTTTGAACGTACAAACCAGATACTAATTTGAAAAACGAATTTTTAATCACAAACACATGTCCTTATATTTGCACAAATAAGGTTTGGTATTTATCGTTAACAAGGTCGATTTTTAATGTAGCCCGACAAATGATTTTACCTTTTGGGTGTCTCTTCGATAAGAACACAACTGAAATTTGCTGAATTCTAACCGATACGCCTGTACTTTATTAACGCTTTAATATTTTAGCTTATTTTCACTCTTGTCTATTATTATGAGGGTATTTTGAAGAAAAAAACAAGGTATCTTAAGTTGTCAACAGATACATGTTTTATATTTGTCTTACTAACAGTTTAATGCAAGTGTATGATTCTTAAAAGCTATATTGTCATAACAAAGTGAAAACTTCGCTTTGTTTCCGAAATGTACTTGATAGTAAGCCTTTTCTCCGTCATATGTTCAGTTTCTTATCAGATCAACATAGTCGTGTTTTTCGTTTGATGAAAAGCAAAATGCATCAGGAAATGCATTAACAATCATGAATGTTTCATTTTATTCCCGTTTCGCTTCGTGACGGGATTGTTTTACCAGTGAAACACGGGTCCCCTATTCCCATAGTGATAAAATCAAATCCATCATTGTAACTAAATCCTTAGTCTTGCTAAGCTATCCCTTTGACAACATCCATCCAAATTCACTTTAATCTTCAAATGACAGTTTTACTAAATTCAGACATCCTCGAATTCAATTCCCAAGTTATTATTTCAGGAATATTGAAATTGAATAAAGAGACCCCACGATATCTGATAATCATATGAATCTAGAATGCATGGTGGCCCCACATTATTTTCGTATCATTTAAAAGTGTCAGATGTGCAGAAATTTAAAAACAAAATTATTCTATTAACAACAGGGTTTTTTTTAAATCGCAAGTTTCAGTTGAATTAAAGAGCAAATATACAAACTGAAAAAAGGATAATATATATAAGACTAAATAAGTTATGATATTTTGAAACGTTTTGAAAAAATTACCTTCCCCACCCACTTTTGCACTGTTAAAGGCCCTGAATACCTAATAATTAGGTATTAAGGGTCTTCCACAATGCAAAATTAGATAAAGAAGGTAAAAAAATAAAACGTTTCAAACGTTCTTGATTTATATAGTTTTGAGGAACGATCTTTTTGGGGAGTAAAACATACATGTGTTAGGATAGTAAGGAGTTGACCAACTTTTACAAACGAAGATTTTATTCGATTTTGTATCAAAACGCATTCACGTTTGTTCGGAAAAGTCTGTCGACATTATATCTTTGTTTTTTTGTGTTTAAATCCCCCAGACTACATAATCAACAACGTGTTGAGGTTTCATAATGATATTTCTTCGAAAATAAAATAATGAAAAATGGTGGATGAAATTCATTTCTTTATAACGAAAATGCAAATATCTTCTTTTTTTTGCATTTACCACAAAGCCTCAAGACATTGTTGGTAGGGTAGTTTTAACAATTTTGGCACACTTACATATTCATTTTGTATTAAGACATTTCCGGGAAAATGTAAATGCTTTTTATAAGAAATTTTATAAAAAAAAATCTAAAAATTGCTCAACTCTTTATTACAGATTCACATGTTGCAACGGATGTATGAATTATGCTTGCTAAATATTGAACCTCAAAACTAACTAAAATTGATTTTTTTAGACATTTTTAGTTTCATTGTCCTTCGAACGACGTCTGCCCTTAACAGTCGTGACATTTACACATTAGTAATCAACAAGTTATCATTCTTGTATGGGGTCACCAAGCATACAAACTATGTTATGTTTAATGGTTTCATGACATAAGATAATCAGCTTACATCACTTTTTTCCATGTCCTCCCAAATCCCTGAACCATATATAGATATATTGGATTCGATAAAAGGAAAACATGATCACACGATAATCTTATAATTAACATTTCTTGTATACTCAATAAATTTCTTGTATTATACTCGTAAAATTATTTCATTGAAGTGATAAGGGAAAATCGTATATTGATGAATTTGTAAACAGTGTGCTATAAAAGCATTAAGTGGAAATACCGCTACAGCAATTAATTTTGCATTGTGCAAATACTTTGAATGTGTCATTCAAATTATAACTTGTGAGTGGTTCTGCCTTTTTAAAAGTTTAGCAGCCTTGATTGTTTTTGGGTCTGTCAATTTACTTTCACAGAAACTATCCCCATGGAGGTCATCGTCCTTTCATTTTAACATTTGATTGTGGTTTTCATTACACGTGTTTGAATTGTTTCCAGCTCCTTTGTATTGTTACTAATATTAAAATGCTGTACAATATGTATGAAGCAAAATTCATTAAAGATTGGGTGTTAATAAAACCTTCACTGAATAAACCTTTTGCCCTTTATTATTCGTTATCAATTATTCCAATCTATTCATTTCATTTCCATAAGTATCTTTCTCACTCATATTAGGCCAGGCATATTCGTTTATGGAAACTACAAAGATAATTCCAGCAGCAAAATTTGATAAATCCTCTGATTGTTAAAAGGCATAATGACCAAGAGCTAACAGATATTCAACGAGGGACTCACAATGTCACCAGATAACATACACCCAACGAGGGACTCACTATGTCACCAGATAACATACACCCAACGAGGGACTCACTTTGTCACCAGATAACATACACCCAACGAGGGACTCACAAAGTCAACAGATAACATACACCCAACGAGGGACTCACAAAGTCACCAGATAACATATACCCAACGAGGGACTCACAAAGTCACCAGATAACATACACCCAATGAGGGACTCACAAAGTCACCAGATAACATACACATAATGTTTTTAAAAAATGATATGATGTGTTTACTGCCTTAGAACAATCAAGGAAATAATTTGTATACTAGGAGTTTGCGAGAGAGCAACCACATAATTTCCTTGAAATTTATAACAAAGAGCAAAACATTTTTAAGAACACTTTACTAGGATTGCCATGACATTTAGTACATTATCAAATATACACTTGATGCCCTGCTTAAGTTTGAGTTCTACATGTGTATATAAATCAATAATTTGCAAATCAGATTACTGTAAAATATTCATGAGTCTTGTTTGGCACATGACAAAAACACATTATTGTCCTTATGTATGTTTTTATTATTCATAATGCGAATATGGCGGTGATAAGAAGACTATCCATTAGTGTGGGATTTTTCAGAAATGTAAAATCCATTTGCATATTCTTGTTAAACACATCTTGCGGATATGAGCAAAATTAAGTGGTGACCACTGCGGTGAATTACTGGTGAACAGGTGTAACTTATGTGATGTGAATATGAGGGTGTGGTTTACATTGATTGTGGTGGTCGTTAAATAACAAAGATGTGATTTTCCTCCAATTAAACATATTAATTATTTGTGAAATACAAATGGATGTTGTTCTGTTCTCTTAACAAAATGTCAAATGTGTTTTTTGTTATGCTAATAATGTCGAACAATATTGAAGCTTGTAGTTATTTCTTCACCAAATAGATAAAATGTCTTAATGAATGTTTAACTTTTTGCAAGAGACGTTATTAATTTTGGTTATCTTATCATGTATTGTCCACGTAAACGTTTGCTTTTATCACCAATCATGTGTTTCCCACTTGTGAGTACGCTAATCATTTAAATGAAACACTGTAAAATGCCATTCACCCTAACGCTAACATAAATGGTGCGAGAGCGGGGGGCCGTACAAGGTCGTTTTAAAGTGACTAGTAGAGTAACGTCTTATCAACGGAGGTTCAACAAAATATTTTAAGATCATTAATTTCGTTTTAGTATAACGTTATACTTAGGTTACAATATAAATTGACATGTTTCTTTCATATTCAAATAAACTTTGTCTAACTTATACATTCTAACAAAGTGGTCATTACTGCTCCGCTATTGGTATATTATACGAGAATTAGGCTTTTTTATGTATTTATCAAAACAGTTATTCATTTTTTGTTAATTAACTTTTATTAATATTACATCAAACCAATAAACTTGTAGTACAAGATCAATAGCGAATTACCATGACCAAACGACTTTTATGTTCTACTTTTTCTCCCTTTTACCTCTCTTTAAGGCTAAAACGAATTACTTAATGAAACAAATTAATTTGCACTGATTTACTATCGTCTAATTCCTCTAAAACTACAGCCTACAATAAGCTTATTTACAACATTATTGGTAAACTACAATACCATACCTTCCGAGAATGCCAGGAGATAACCAGGCTTTAAACTCCATAGTAGGGTGTAGGGTCTCCAATGTACAATTATGCTAATTTTTAGGTGCTTCGTGCGGGATTACGGTGATTGGCGCCGCTCTGGAGAGCGCGCCTATTATGGAATGGGAATTTATTTTAGTTAGTGGTAGGAGCGGTTTTTAAGTTGATTGACAGTTGGGTTTTACTGTTATTTTATTATGATTAAAAAATGCAAATGGATGGCGATTGCATGGGTGTTAAAAATGCTATTTGTGGTTGAATAGATTGTCTTCAATTTATCTTCAAAACATTATATTTGAAGAACGACAAATAAGTTTAATAACTGTTCCCGTTTCGTTTACGTTTTCCGATTGGTTAACTGTAATATCATGTGCCGAAAATGTTAATATTCGGAGGAGTTCCGAATGAAATGTAAAATGTGTGGACCGGTAATTGTGAATGGGAATGATTATGTTTTATGTTGTTTTGTTATGTTTACTGCATTAATAAACAATGAGTTAAGCTGTTTTCTTTAATTTAATCGATATTGGATTAAATGTTCACCTAACTTTATTTTTTAATGTGTTGAAGGTGACATTAGTAAAATTGTATTACGATTGCCCCCGAGTTGTTTTATTTTTAGAACACTACACATATCCGGATGTTGCTATTTTTAGAACCAGAAGGTATTTCCCCTCTATTCATAGGTCAATAATGGAATTTCTACATCGTCGATTAATAGTTTGAAACTCGGTTTTGTCATGAATATACGTTTAAAATAAGTAAACACTAAAAGTGCACACTGACAGTTGATTACGATACATCTAACAATTTGAGTCATTACAGTAAAACATGGATTATAAGTGAATTATACGTGTAAGAGAAGATTTCCTGTCGAAAAAACTAATGTCAACAATCAGCATGGAATTGGGATATTCGTATCAAAGGGCTATTCATGTAAGTATCCTTGAGTAGTTGTGTAAGTTTATGTGTTCAAAAATGTTTGTTTTTTAATTTCTTTGGAATTCTTAAATCATTTTTATTTGCTAAACGTTAAGACAGCGTTTTAATATTTCTACATGTACTATAAATATACATGTTACATACTTTACATCTACTTATAATGCACCAGTCAATTGTAACCAAAGTCCCACCAGGTTCGAGGAATAGCTGGGACTTTGACTTTCTGTCCAGCCAACCCCGGGTAAAATCCTCGACTGGGGCATTATGTACATGTTACATATTTTTAAATGTACTTATGTACATCATTTATGTATATGATATGAGTATGTAATCTTTTATTTGATTGTTTTATCTTAGCAAAATATTAGACTTAAAAATACCCATTATTTGTTTACAAACTGCATATTTTCAAAATAAACCTGTATTAAAAGATGTACATGGTTTCGGGCTGGAAGCCACAACAGCTTGGACACAAGCGACATTCATTTGCTTGGCGTAGGTCTCGTTGAACGCCGTACTGTTGTGAATCATTATCAACCATATGCACAACATCTACACATTTGTGCCTACCAACCCTTACTATTGGCTAAAACGGATATTAGTGCAGAATGTATAATTAATACATGTGCATTTGTATTTTACGGTTGTAGTTTCTGTTGGTTGATAATCAGAAGTCTAATTTCTTTCAGGCAGGAAAAGGACTGAATATTACTATTATATGAAGAATTCCAGCCTGCATTAAATACTTTGTTGGATCATTGAGACAGGTTTGACATCCATGTCTATCCACATCTGATAGAGATGATGTGAGTATTTCATATAAAACATATTTGAGTTGGTGTTTGTTGTTTTATAAACTCACTGTTTTCAATAATCCAGTGGTTGTGGTGGTGGTGATGGTGGTGGTGATGATGAATTTTATTGAAAAAATTAGTAATTTTCTTTATATTATATACATGTATGTATCAGCTTATTGTTGTTGTTTTTAATTAATGTTGAGAAATATTAAACTGTTTATATTTTATTTTGTATATGTATGGCAGTATTATTATCTATACAAATTAGTTAGAAAGTACTCTTTTTCTTTTACAGCACTAAACATTCTAGATGGGTAAAGACCTGTTAAATCAGCATTGACTCAGCATTGAGTAATTTTCATCTGTGCAGACACTACAAGTACAAACGCATGGGAACAAACCAAACTTCAAATGTTGAAGAGTGAAGAATTATTGTGAAAAGTTCAAAATGTAAGAATACCATTGACTAAATAAAACAAATAGACATCGATTACCAACAGAGACTGTTTACATGTTTTATTATTAAAAAGACATTAGTTGAGAACTTTCACTCTGACATTTTTGGAGGGGCATTACCGCCTACTTAGTGTTCTTGTTTCTTTACATATTTTAATTTAAAAGTACATTCATTGTTTTTAAATCTGAATTCTGAGTTAGTATCATAAGTAAAATTCATTTATTTGAATGATTACATTTTATGAATAAGTCCAATTGAGCTTTTTACAAGAAAAAGGTTGATTTTTAAGCATTTTATTAGTTATAAAAATGTATAGTTACATGACATTATGTATATTTTCTTCAAAACTGAACGGTAAACTATCATAAATTGTCTTTTGAATTGTTCATTAGACATCATAGAAAATATTTAAATGATTTCAGCAGGTTGTCTTATTATTAACTATTTTTTATGAATTTATAAAACTGCTATATATTTTCAAACATCGAAATACTGCTCTGTTTCGAAGACTCACAAGATCAATCAAAATGATTTTTTTCCATGTGTATCAATAATATGTTCGGTTGAACGTAATTTTTCTGTTAACTGAAGTTTATTTTAAACTGTTGTGTTTATTTCATAATCTCTGATAATGTGAAAAAAATAATCAAATAAAGACAAAATATTTTTAATTAACAGTAAAAAATCTTCAAAATTTGGATAAAAGTCCCATAGTGTACCATGATAATAACTATGTTGTCCGTAAAAGCTTTATAAAAGTGTGTATTACTTATACCTTAATTCAGTTCAAATAATTATGGCCTTTAAGGATTTGTGTTTTCATAATATAGATTTCCTGTTATATTGAGCTTTGTCAATTTGTGTTGATGTTTTGTTTTATGTACAATTACTACTTCTATTTCCTAACTTTTGTCTCATTTGTCAAATTGAATTGTTACATATTTAAGTGAAAAAACACACACACTATTTTTAAAGATGCACTCTTACTCCCCAATAAGACTTATGATAATTAATATTATTGTTTTCATTTTTCAAAATGGGTTGATAGATGTCAACAACAATGTTTCTAATGAAGGATCTTGAGTTCAATTTGCTAATAAGAATGAACATAAAACATGGTATTTCTGCCTTGTGATACTATAGTAGACCACAGTAAATCTTTTAGCAAACACCAATTGATCATTTAATATTTGTCATGCATTCTGCTATTATAAACAGGGTGACAAGCTTGTTATCAGTAAACGATATTTCAGTAAATGCATTATTTAGTAAGTAGTTATTGTTTTTTCATTCAATTTGATGTGTGTTATATATACAATTATATGTATTGATTTCAAATAAGAGTTTCACTTTAAAGATGCTCATTTAAAGATAATGAACAGACACACAAAAACTAGACACATTTGATACTAATTATACGAATGATTATTGTTTTATATATAGGTGATTTGTTTTGGAGATATTCATAAATGGGTGTTATTCTTTATTGTCTTCAGTTTCTTATACAGTTAAGGATTTTTATAATTGCTTTTCTGGTATATATTACAATGTAATTTAATGCAAATGAAAACACACTTTAAACTGGACACATTTGATACTAATGATATAATTGATTATTGTTTACATGTACTCTGATTTGTTATGAAGATATTCATAAAGGGGTGTTCTTCATGTTATTATACATTTTGGACTTGATTTAGTATTGCTTTTCTGGTATATATTCATTTAATGCACAAAGAAAATATTTTAAGTGTTCAGTATCACTTTCACACATTGTTTACTATTATTTTTTTTGCATATTTGGCCTATTTATGCTTGTATGTGCATTGTTGTATTTCAAAACCTTTGTGAAAAATAGAAACAGTATTATTTCCTTCATACATAGTCTATTATAAATGCATTTCATTTAGTAAACAATGTTCACTTTTTATATAACAGTTCAATAATTATGTTCTATTTATGTTTGCAACTTTACAGTTCAATAATTATGTTCTATTTATGTTTACAACTTTCGGACGAAATGATAATGTTTATTAAAGTACTACACAAATTGATAAATTGTTATTTCATATCACGTCTTCATGATGAAAGAGGTAACTTATTCTTCCCTACAAGTTGTCATTCCAGCATGGTGACGTTTCCCCCTCCCCCTATATGATTAGAACTGCAGTGTACATGAACAATAACTCTATTTCAGCGTATTGCAAGAGTTATTCCCTTTGTATCTTTTCCTGTCCGGAGCATAACTAGAAAACTTCTTTTTTTGGAATTTCATTAAACATCATTCAATGGTATTTAGCACAACGAGAGGAAGTGCAGTGCACAATGACCATAGCTGTTTTTAAGCTAATTACATAATTATTGCCCTTTGCCGCTTTTTCTTGACCAGAGCATTACTTTAAAACTACTTATGGTATGAAATAAAACTTGGTATATGGGTATGTGGCAATGACAAAAAGTACAGTGCACAAGCACCCTAATTCTGTCGTGTTCATTAATGTACCCAACCCCTAATGAAATGTTCAACTTGAAAATCTTCAATTTCAATGCTTTTGCCTATGTTGTCATGAAGAAAACTACAAACATTTTGAGAATTTCATAGATGCGGTTCAAAGCACCATAATATGCTTGTTGGCCTTGACATTCCTTGTTTTTCAACATATAACAAGTGCATAAACTATTAAACGGCGCCCTTTGATGCTTTGCATCAATGGTCTTTCTTGTATCATCTGGAATGGTGTGATGTGTGAAGAAAAGAAGATGTGATAAATATTTTCAACTTGATATTACGAACAAGCTTTCGTGGCTTTGAAAGATTGCAGAATAGGTCGCATACTATTTAAACTGAAATTAAGAACAGAACTTCAAATATATAAAGCAGTGTCAGTCGATTTATGACTTAGGCCGCAGGCCCACAAACTTTAGTACCGCAAATCGAAATCACGTTTCGTTAGATCTACATTTTGACATGACATATGAAAAGAACTGATACACCGGGGTAACAAAGTGGATGTTTGGTGGTATGTGGTTTAAATTATTTCGAATAAAAGACCACTTCATTTAATCACGTCCGTAACATTGTAACTTTAATGTGATTTAAAAGCAAGCCAAAGAATCTTTAATTAATTTTGGTTAAAAACCGAGGAATAGATAATTACAGATAATTTAGCTGAACATGGAAATGTGTTTGACTAAAATGCCTTACTTAACCTACTACAAATTCTTAAAACGTCATAAGCCAATATCGGTTTTCAATTAATTATCTTTACACTAGCTATAATTTTGCGTGATTAAAGCAATGTTCATATGTACTATAGCTTGTACGTTTAGGTTTATCAGTTACTGTTATGAAACTACCTAAATGTTTAAAAAGATATTCAATTTACATTACCTTTTCTTATGTAATGACAGTCATTTATCGGTTACAGATTGGGGCCATTCAAAATATTTTTTGGATTCGATTCGATTGCTTTTACCTGTGAACAGAATTGTAAAAAGGTAAAAGCACGCTCGCGCACGTACAGTCTTTCAACGCTTTAAGCACTTTTATTTCAAAAAGCAATTCTCTTTCAAATGAAACCAAACTTATATGGAATCACTAGTTGTCGATAGTTCCATTACGGCAAATCGCATAATAAAACAATAAACGTATTTCTCCGTTCAAATAGATAGCTAAGAAGCACTATTCACGTCTGTTTGAACTGTTTGTGCCAAGATTCTAATGCGTCTGTGCAAGCTTTTAGAATCACTTTTTCAATTAAATTATTTACTCTTTCGCAGACTTTTGGAAACAGTTCTCGTGTTTTGTTATGTGCCTCAGTGCTGTGAGTAATTCGATTCAAAGTCACCTTAACAGACATACAGTTCTGTCCAAAAGGCCAAATTCTAGAACGATACTAATATCACTTATGGGGCAATCCGGGACAAATCGTTTACTTAACATGGTCCGTACTTTTGTATTTATTGTTATTATCCCTCGTCCATCTTCACTTACAACTTACAGGGGAGTATTTCTTTCAATGGTTTTTCAATGATGTTAACTTTCAATGTGCCGTTCATTGAAATTGAATAGATTGCAGATATTTTTACTAGTGGAAGTCATCGTCGTTTGCTTGATGCTTTCACTATTTGACATTTTCATATCATTTTCAGAGATATACTTTTTTTCTGTTACTTAGAACATGGATTACCTTTCGAAAATGTTTAAAGCGAAACTCATTTTATGAATTTGTCAGAAAAAAAAATGTGTGGTAATAATCGTTTTCCCCTTAAAATATATTTAAAAGCGGAATATCCTAGTAAGCGGTTAAAAACAACAAATTTATTGTCAAATAAATTATTATAATAATAATATTATTATTATTATTATTATTATTATTAAACAAATCTCTTCCCTTGTTTAATGATTTTCAAAATCCAGGTCGATGTGAAGCAATGGCAATGGCAAGGTATTCGATATTACTACCTTGCGATAATGCATTCAGGATATGATTTTAATCATGTTTGATTTCATTTCATTACATTAAAGAAATTGTCAGACGTTATCAAGGAATCTGAACTCCATGTTTTGAGTGTAGGTCAAATTAATATAAGCAAAACACTAATGACTTGAACTGTTACTGACTAATCTTAGGTATATGCCATGCAGTCCGTCATTTTCAAATGGTGCCATGCAATACGTACTGAGGAATGGGATTCGGGTTCAAAGTGTCAATGTTATCATACTTTACTATTTGGAAAGTTATTTTTCCAACTACGCGTGTTATATTTTTATTTTTTTTATAACATCAGAAGACGTTAAGAAAGGTTTGTGTTTTCGGAGATGTAGGAGAATACTAAGTCATCCAAGGATCCAGTACACAGTATTGGTCTCGATAAAATGGAAAACAGTGTCTGATTCAAGCTACAATAATCTTATAAGGCAAAGTTCATCATGTTCTTTAAATGTTTTTTCTAAGATATGAGTCATGAAACTGATTTGTTATTTTCGTTGCATTTGAAATTATCACAGAATGTTTATTGATTAATTTGTATAGTTTGTGTGACAAATCATATTGCTTGAAAGAACCGGCACAGACAATTTATTATGCAGGTGAGTATGCAATGATGAAAGTACATGTATTCATGTTCAATAAGAGCTTTTAACGCGCGTGAATACTTGCTATTTTTAATCATATGCTGTGATGTGGTTGGTTCTCTCTTATACACACAACGTGTAAAATAATGTTGCTTAAACTAAAACCTATCGCTATCCAGAACCCCCGTTAAAGGAAGCACAGCCAGAACGCAGCGTTTCACAGAACGACTTTGTAACCCTAAACGTAAACGTGATTATTCTGTAATATGATAAACGTACTTACACAGCTCTGATAATTGGGATGAAAAGTTTTACAGTATACCATTTATGTTGGAAAGAAGAGACACATTCCTTGGTTTGAAAGCTTTAATGTATACCTAGACAAAAACGTCTAAACATTTACGTGTGAATTGACTTGCAGAAAAGCTAACGATATTGTGATGAGTAAACTTGTCAAGAAAATGTACAGTGGTGTTCCGTTTAAATTGTTTAATTAAAACAAATTATTTATTGTTCTTTTAATCCCAATGCATCTATTTAAGATGTTAATGTCAAGAAAAACGCCTGCAGTGAATTGTATTAAAATGGTTAAGTCTTTGTTTAGATCAAAGTTGGCCAAAATATTTGTTGATTGGTCAATATTTATACAAAAATCAATATTAACCAATGAAATCATTTAAATGTGCAAACTAGCCTAAAAATAACCTGTGGACAACTTATCTAATTTTATACAATTGGCTGCTGGTAAACACAACCATTAAAATTTCATGTTTGTTTCAATTTGATAACGTAATGAAAAATGAATCATGGTTAACAACGTCAGAGATCGACGGAAACTACGGTGGCATGGAGGTGACAGACGACTATGTAACTCGTTAAAACGACACGTATCTCGTTTAAATGACTTACGTATCTCATTAAAACGAATAGGTATCTCGTTTAAACGACGTATGTGTTACTTTAAAACATCTAAGTATCTCATTAAAGGATATAATTGGCCAATTAGAATCGTCTAAAAACTGTTTTCCTCGTAAAACAAATACTGAAAGAATAAGTTCTCTCAGTCTGACTCTTTATATTCTTCGGAGAATTTTCCCAAACATATTTTCATGAATTATATCGCTGTATTTGCATGTTTTTTTTATATAATAGTCTGCTGGTTTTCCGGGAAATGTTTAACATTTACTTAGAATAAGGTAAATTATGTGATTTTAATAGAAATCGGAACTATTAAATATATCAACCCTCATTCGTGTCGTCGAGGTAATTTAGCGCTTAATAAATGAGAATGGGAGTGTCAATAAACGTCAACCTGTTCCGGGTGTAGTAATTTATGTTCTGTGTGTAGAGATGATACAGTGTGACACATCAGTAAATTATTTTTGAAACCAAGTGAATTATTAAGCCTGTGCTTTTTGCGTTAACGGTGTTGCACACCCGTCACTGAACGGTTTCAATCAATCCGAGACTGCTGTGGTCACAAATATGTATGCATGTGTTGTGTACATCAACTGGATGTTTCTACGACTATGTTTGCAGTATAAAAGGGAAAACACCAATACTAAGATAAGTTAGTCAGTTTTTATAAGCTATTTCCAATGCTATTTACGACTATAGTTTGAAAAAAACTATTAATTTGCCAATTTTATGTATTGCATCAATATATTTGTTTGTGCGTGTCTCATAAAAAGCAAGGAAATTTATCATCAACCTGAAATGAAAACGCACCTAATCATAGCAAAAAGTGTACGAATCGACGATTAAAGATTGCTGTTTTTGGTTAGCAGTAGTCATTTTTCCCTAAAATGCCGCATTTGCACGAAAACAATCAACATTCTATCATTCGATTTACTTTATTTTGCTATTTTTTTTTATCACAACCAACTATAAATATACGTGGTTAATTTATTTTTTAGAAGCAACAGGGTAGTTATGTGCTAATGAATTTCTCATTTGAACGAGATATCCTGTTAAATTAGTAATTTTAAAACCTAACATTCATTTGTAAGAATTTGTTAAAATTTGTCATTTGTAACATGTACTAAATTGAATGTCTTTTTCTAAGATATTTTCTTAAAATCAAACTTGGAGCATGTATGAAGGCATAGACTTATTCAGTTATCTTTTTTCGTAGTTAATGCTTTGCTTTTTGAGCTATTAACGATACCTGGTAATATATAGTTTAGATGAAAATATATTATTTTGATACCTTAAATAGATGTTTCAAATTACATGCGAATTCCTTTTCCTTACCCAGCAAAAATATTGAATGCTAGACTGTACCTGCTTAGATAGTAGTAATTCTTGATCTGTGTTGGTTAATATGTTTTTGATCCTGTCACACTTACATTCTCCTCAAATTAATGTTGATTATGGGAATTCTCTAATTTTCCTTCTTTAACATGAATTATCTGAAAATAAATGAACATTCAAGAATATGACTCATTAGACCTCAAATGCTTTTATACCAACGGAGCCAGGTGTGCAACTATATAAGATGCAGCGGCATTTGACTGTGTATGTTCCGATTTTGTTTCTCCTTTGGTCATATAGCATTTATGCCATCGATGTAGACGAGACTAGCGATAGTTTCATGGTATTAGCTTTGCCCTGTAGGTTTATTTGAGTTTGATTTATCTACCAGGTGTGTTCCAGAAACGAAAGGAAAGTGTCCTTTTCAATGTTTGTTTGAACGTACAAACCAGATACTAATTTGAAAAACGAATTTTTAATCACAAACACATGTCCTTATATTGGCACAGTTTCTCAAATAAGGTTTGGTTTTATCGTAAACAAGGTCGATTTCGAATGATCAATGTACCCCGACAAATGATTTGACCATTTGCGTGTCTCTTCGATAAGAACACAACTGAAATTTGCTGAATTCTAACCGATCGTTTGTACTTTATTAACGCTTTAAAATTTTATCTTATTCTTACTCTTGTCGATTATTATGAGGGTATTTAAAAAAACACAAGGTATGTTAAGTTGTCAACAGATACATGATTTATATTTGTCTTACTGACAGTTTAATGCATGTGTATGATTCATAATAGCTAATCTGTCATGACAAAGTGAAAACTTCGCTTTGTTTCCGAAATGTACTTGATAGTAAGCCTTTTCTCCCTCATATGTTCAGTTTCTATCAGATCAACATAGTAGTGTTTTTCGTTTGATGAAAAGCAAAATGCATCAGGAGATGCATTAACAATCATAAATGTTTCATTTTATTGCCGTTTCGCTTCGTGACAGGATTGTTTTACCAGTGAAATACGGGTCCCCTATTCCCTTAGTGATAAAATACAATCCATCATTGTAACTAAAACCTTAGTCTTGCTCAGCTTTCCCTTTGACAACATCCATCCAAATTCACTTTAATCTTCAAATGACAGTTTTATTAAATTAAGACACCCTCAAATTCAATTCCCAAGTTATTATTTCAGGAATATTGAAGTTCAATATAGAGTTTCAAGAGTTTCTAGAGACCCTAAGATATCTGATAATCATATGAATCTATGACGCATGATGGCCCCACATTATTTTGGTATCATTTAAAAGTGTCACGAGCAGAATCAACAAAATAATTCAATTAACAACAGTTTTTTTTATATAAATCAGGATACAGTTGAAATAAAGAGCAAATATACAAACTGAAAACAATCGTACAATAGGTACTATACATAACAGTTATGTTTGCATGCGTGAGAATGTTCTTATGGGTCGTGTAAGTAACGAGTACTTGCTATGCAATCTGGGGCAGTGATTACGAACAGTCTCAAGTCTGAGTTCAGACGCAAGACTCAATATGGCAAAACTTCATTTCGTTGTAATTTTCCTTCTATCAAAGCATTGATGGTGAAATTTGCTGAAATATATTACTATTTGAATGTTTTACTATTATTTATATATTTTTTTATAAAAAGAAATGGGATAAATATGATACTTTGTAATTCAATAAAAGTGTTTGTCTGAGTCTAGACTTGGACTTGAGAATGTTCGCAATCCCTGCCCCAGATCTCAAAATATGCACAAGTCCGATTCGGGAGAAAAGCTCTTGGCACCACACTTTGCGCAATATTGAAACGAAATAGTAACCAGCCTGCAGTAGAAGTGTTCTTACACGGTACCACATTCTCCGATTTTCGAAATATGTCCGTTAAATGAAATTATCAAATAAAATATAAATCATACTCACGTTTGTTCATGTAAACATAGGGCACAGCTCCACCACAGAAGTGTCGACAGCTCTTTTTCTTTGCACCACCGTAAAGTTGTGGAGCTGGCGTTTCTAGAGACCCTAATATAATATATATAACAAGCATGCTGGTATTTTGATGTCATGTCTGGGAGTTCTTTGATATACGGAGAGAGTAATGAACTAACATTACATTGAAAAACTTGAGAGCTGAGTATTTTGTATTGGACGGTATCGTTCTTGGTATCCAAAGCAAGTCATTCGGAACACCTAGGCCATTTTCTATCGAAAACAACGTCGGATGTTAAAGGACGGTTTATAATGTCAGAAATCTAAGCAGATGAACTAAAGAGCAAGTTGATCGCGTAGTATTTTCAATTAAGCAGTTAAACTGAATGACTTAACTCTTTGATATCATAATTATTTATGCGATATACACTTCAGAGACAATTAATTAAGACTAAGTAATACACGATACACGTTAACATACTTCAAATGTACCGGAATACATCCGAGGTTGTTTTCGATGGATAATGGCCGAGGAGTTCCGAACGAAAGCAGATAGTCTGTATTTTCTTGCTGCCATTTACAAGCCTACTTCTTTCAATAAACTCCTGTGTTCTTTTTTTATCAAGTAGCTATCATCGGATATTGCCCGTGATATTGTATTACAATTTAATCACAACAAGAGATGTTTGTCGAACACAATGTCCCCCTGAGCGCCATGTTGTCAGGAATATTTGGAAAATTGAATGAAAAATGCATGGACCGAAATGACAGCTGATTTATGATGACCTTGACCTTTAACCCGATGACGATGACTCCTAAAATCAATAGGGGGGGGGGGGGGTCATCTACTGGTCAGGCCCAATCGCCAAGTCAAGTTTGAGGGCCATGAGTGCATCATTGTCGAGTTATCACTCAGGCAACCTTTTCGCATTGAAGGCCACTGTGACCATGACTTTTGATTCGATTTACTGGTAAGGCCGTACCTTACTGTCAAGTTTGATGGCCATAGGTCCAGCAATTGTCGAATTGTTACTCGGACAAGATTTGGTCTACGGACGGACGGATCGACCGACCGACATACCGACCGACCGACCCACCGAAATGTGCAAAGCAATATACACCCTCTTCTTCGAAGGGGGCAAAACAATTCTAAAATTGCGATTCCTTTACGTAATCGTAATGACTTGTATAAGTTGATAATCATTTCCCGTCCGAGTGTTTATAAGACTATGTCTGAAATGTTGGTGTTGACAGATTGCTGTCTCCGATTAACTTACTCGTCCCGATGTTCAATGTGGAGCCATGGTCAAAACCTACTGTTATTTACATCATTCATGCATTTATATAGCATTAAGTCAGTCGGACACCATTAGTATATGATTTCCACCAAAATGTTTATGTTTTATTTTATTACGATTCAATTCCTTGACATCAATATTTCGATCTGTGACACCAGTATCAAGATGTTCTCCGTAGATGACCAGAAGTGGCCTCTTGATTTATTCGACCCCAAAGTGAAATATTCTGTCAAAGCATTAGCCGTTTGTCCTCAATATGTTCGCAAATCATTTTCATGATTATAATTAAAACACTTTAGAATACTGCTACGGGCTAATTGTATGAAACAAATTTGCAAATTAACATTTCTTAAAAAAACATTAAGCGGTCCTTGAAATGGTTCGATGCAGTGCCGGTTTTAAACTGTTTTCATGACTGTTTGTGAATGTACAGTTAACAATGAAAATACTGTCAATTTGAACCACACCAACAACAGCTTAAAACAGCCAGTCACAACACTTCAAAGAGTTTCGTGTGTCGAGACCATGATTTAATTGATCGGTGAAGTGAAACCAATGCAAAATGTGCATGTATGTTTGCTTTGCGGGGTGAGGGCGGAGGCTGCATCGTCAGTAGTTAGTGCCATAAGTTTTCGCCTTTTAGACTTGCTTCTGCTGTTGCACTTGATTCGAATTCACTTGAGAGATCGGGCTTAGTAATGGCCACGACATTTCAATGCTATGTACAACATCTTGCAACGCTAGGTTTATTTGCTTACAGTTAAACAACATGCTATAATAACATATTTTATCTACTACACGGCATGTGCCTTTTGTTTGTTTTCGAGTCACTTTGCATTCGGAACTCCTCGGCCATTTTTATAAAAAAAACCTAGGATGTATGCCGGTACATCAGTTGAAGTAGTTCGTATTTCTGCATTTTTGAATGATATCTTATATCAAATGTAGTGTATTTATTGATCTAAGTTTAGATTGATTCTCATTGAAGTGTATAACTGCAAACATAATTAAGATTCCCAAGACTTCAGCCATTAAGTTTAAGTGCTAAATTAAATTACTACGCGATCTACTTGCAACGGACTTAAACATACCGATTTCTGAGTATGTAAACCGTCCGAATACATCCGAGGTTGTTTTCGATAAAAATGGCCGAGGAGTTTCGAATGGTCACTTTTGTGACAAGTAAACGAACGCCATGTGTATCAGTACACCAGAAACCAAGTGGAAGTAACTTGATGGTAAAGCCGTTCGACTGATTTGGTTCTCTCATTTTCGCAATGTCTAGCAATGCAGATTCTCCATGTTAAGTTTGGTCAGATTATATTGTTTATTCACAAGATATAATTTTTATTGTAAAATATCATGTTTTATTGAAATACAATTGGGTTTGGCCACAAATTACAAACAAAATTAAGAGAGAGAGAGAGAGAGAGAGAGAGAGAGAGAGAGAGAGAGAGAGGGTGGGAGAGAGATAGAGGGGGGGGGGGGAGAGAGAGAGAGATCTATTTATTCATATTCTAAACAAACTATTTTAATATTGTGACCAACAGGATATGCTTAAAGAATGTCCATGTATTATTTTCCCAAAAAAATCCTTTAAAGTTGGTTATAATTTGGGATCCCTGAATCCTAATGCATGAATTGGATATAACTTAATGTAATCGATAGCTGAGCAAGTTCAAAAAAAATGTTTCGATCTATTTCGACCAACCTATTTTTACTACTTACAAATGAAAGTAGGAACTAATTATGATTTCAAACTGCATAAATAGAAGATTTACGACTTTATAAATTAGAAGTTGCTTATTTGCACTACAGTATACACTTACTATATAAAGAAGTGATAAACAAGTGTCAAAATCTGGTTTATGGTAAATTATCATGACTTCCAAACTGAATACGAAGATCTTGTGCTCTGCTGCCCAGGTATTATTTTATTATTCTTCAAAACGTTAAATAAGATGGTGATGGTGGTTGTGGTGGTCGTGGTGGTGGTAGTGTAGTTGTTGTTGTAGTTGGTGTTGGTGGTGGTGGTGGTGGTGCTGCTGCTGGTGGTGCTGCTGCTGCCGATGATGATGATGATGATGATGATGATGATGATGATGATGATGATGATGATGATGATGATGATGACGATGATGATAAAACAAAATTCGACTGAGAGTGCTTCTCCTTATATAGAAAATTTATATATGAATTTAAAATACATTTTTTAATATAGATTTTAATTCAACATTTTTTAGGCCCGGTGTAAACCCTGTCCGTACAAATCAGGAGTTGGGGAATCCTCCCACTCGTAGTAAGTGTCTCCTTTATTTCATGTGTGATGTATCAAATGGGACTTTAAAGGCTTTATCAGGTACTCAAATATGAAAAAATAAAAAAAAGTTCTAAACATAGATATTAAATAAATTTAATATTAATTTAAGAAATATAATGTTAAAACTATGATACTGACCGTTCCCCCACTAAAACCAGGGTATTATGTACCTTAATTGTATTATTTTTCTGCACTTTCGGTATCAAAGAGAAAAATAACTATAATATGAGTTTTCCCAGAAACATTACCATGCAAAAAATGTCCCTTAAAATACTGAACTGTCAAACCATTTAGTTTACATGGACTTCTGATAGAGAAATTGTTTATATATTCAAATCAGAAATATGAACAAAATAGTGCAATATTGGTCACTGTATATACAGTAGTAGTAGCAGTACTTACATAAATTATGAATAATAATTTGTTAACATATTTATTATATGGAACCCACAACCGGCGGACATTCTATCGTCGATATAAACGTTTCGATCAATACGCAGACACATCATTACACACATAAATGTAATAATTTCAAATGTTATGATTCACATCTTCAGCTGCCCCGCTTTCCAGTACTGCTGTGGCGACACATGTTGTGAATTCTACAAGCAGTGGTTCTTTTGGTGAGTAAGATTTATATAGATTTATGTTACGCATATAAGGCGTAAGAAGAAAATAACTGTTCCCTCCCTATTTTTTTGCTCCTGAACCTATTGCTATATTTATTGCAAGCAGACATTTTGTTTTCTCCTTTTGGGATATATTTTTAATAGTTATTTGCTCAAAAAAGACTCGTTTGCGATCACAGACCTTATCGCGACGGTGAAAAATGATGTAAAGACTTTACTAAAAAATATAATCCGACATACCTACCATATAATTCTGGCAATGAAATCGGAAACAAACGTTTTTACGCTTAATTATATATAGCTTGCGTCATGGAAAGAATGTGAAAATAGAGATTATAGCTGGTACTTTTGGTTTGTAATTCAAACAAATTTGTAAATTTAGAATTATACTACCAGCTTTGATATTTCTTGTGAGAAAGATTTATGAAATATGTTATGCCTGTAAAAGCTTAACCATATGTCAAATAAACGTGAATATATACGAAACTAATACTATAAGCTATGATACATCTGGTTTGTAAAATTAAGAAGGAAATAAGAAATGTGAAGAAAAACATCAACAAGAGGTAATACAATGTTTGAAAGAGAAGTTATCATTTATGACCAAGAAAATAATAGAGAATTTCCATTTATTGTCTTACCGTGTAAATGGCAGTATTGTAGTTGTCATTGTCAATATGCAATAACATCCATATGTGGATTTTTATTTGAACCTGAAAAAAATGATGTTCCCTTCTAGTGCAGTCATAACGTTTGTTTTTGTTTTGTTTCTTATGAGTTTTATCCAAGTTGTTTTAAAATAAGAAGTCTGTATTCTTTTTTTTAATTTGACATTGATCCAAGATATTTCCAAATATTAGATGTACGGGTAGGAATGAGTAGATATTAATATCTATACACTCATGGTGTACATATGCTAATTGGAATCTAGAAGCAGTTTTTAATATATATATAAATATGCATTGCAACGTTGGAATTTTATCTTTTTTATATCTTATAGTATCATGTGACAATATCACTAAATAGGTTCAAAGTATCTTTAAGTTTTCCACAGTATAATCAGTTTATTGAAAAATATAAAAGGGCTTATTGATTCATGTTCTGTAAGGCCACTCCTTTTTTATTTTTTGGTTTACAAGATTTTTTTTGAAAAAATGTCCAACGGGTGGTCGAAAAAAAGAAAAGAAAGGAAAACAGTCACAAAACATACTATCTAAGGGTGAAAATCAGAGAACAACATAAAAACATTGAACATATATATATCATTTACTTGACATTTTAAATTTTTAAACTGCTATTAATGCATGTTTTACTTTTAATACACTCAAAGTTTCAAAGTTCTAAATAAACACAGAGTTTAAATCTTACATACGGTGCATATAAAACATCAATGAAATTGACTATATAACATGTTTACGTGTATAAACTACACTTTTAATCAAAGATACATTTAATATCATTCAGCAAGACATTTGTTTAGCTTTAAGGGTATGCTAAAGCAAAAGTGAATACAGAACACTTAAAAACTGACCAATATTAAATTGAAAAAAAAGAGAAGGCGAATTTTACGCATTGAAATACACAAAAATTACAATACATTACATTTTCTAAACATTGTTTCAGTTATTTCAATATTGGAAAATGTCAATAAAGTGAAATAATTACCAATTTTGTAAATAAGGAAGTAACATTTTGTAAAGACATTTGAGCTTAAATATTGTGAAAACAATTCCTGAAAAACTATAAACCAAACTAGACCTGGATTTGAGTTTTAATAACCTTTACCATGCAGGGTCCTAGTTGAGTGTAACCCGATCCATGCTAAGTCCGGATATTTTCGGACGGGGATATTTACCATGGGATGTTTACCAAATCCATTTGAAATTCAAATCTTGCAGCAAATTACCACATCAGCACATAAAAATCACATAGCAAAATAATAAATCTAGCATGTTACTTAACTTTATGTACCAATGATAGTAACAGAGAAATCCATAATTATGCATCGGATGTTTTCATCTTTTCCCAACTCCGCAATTTTGTGTATACATGCGTTCACAGGGCATCTATACTTCATGCTTGTTTATTTTTCATTTTAAAGAGTATTCCTTGGTTACAACAACAACTCTCATTTATAGTGAAATATCAAGTTCATTACAAATTGAAATGGACTTATTCAAAATAGTTTTCCGTGTTGTTTTATCTAAATGTTTTGCACACAACTCCTGGCATTAGTAAATGTCATTGACAGATGTGTTCAACTCTTTCATTGTTTTTACTCTACTATTAACCCAAACATGAATAAACATGTAATCTAGAATAAACACAAGCTTAACATTGACCCAATGACAAGTATTTCCAAACCATTTTGTGATTTAAAATCCATAAACACCACCGACCGAGCCTGTGAAACTAGGTCACCGGTGTCATCTTACTTTCGATTTCACCACTCACACTTAGTGCACTGTTATTTAATGTTTAACCATAAAATGTTATAAAAATGTTTTTCTCACACATAATTTACAGATATTTGTGTCTACTAATTCGATGGCGGCCGCTGACACTTTTATTTTTTATCTATAAACAACAATATTTTCATGACCTAAATTGGCGGGGAAAAACAACAACCATGTGACAGTTATTGTTTGTGTCGGCTGTTAAATTTGCCAATGTTTATTTGCTATTGTTTTTTTAACAACTCCTGTATATATTTTAATTAATTATTTCATGCAAAGAATGACTGCTATCGTAAATTCCGCCATTGCCAACGGCGGTGCCATAACAGTTAACTGGCTCACATGCTATCACTATAAATTGGCGAATACGGCTACGGAACAACAAACCAGTCGAGATCTACTGCATTCGTACTCTTATCTGTTCGTTTTTCTTTCGCACCAAAATCAATACGGTCGGGAAAACAATTTTGAAAAAAAAGGGAAATTCATTTTTTTTATTTTTTTTGTACTTTTCGGAATATTAGACCCGCCGGTTTTGTAAACCAATTTATATAAAAGTAGTGGCCTAACCTAGAATAAAACATACTTTCGGGGCTCAATGTCATAACGTACAAATCATTCAAAATATTGGGTTTTTAGTACTTGCATTACCCTAATGATGATTTGTTTCAACTGTCATTTCACCTGTCGGTGTTCCTTTTTCAGGTTAATATGCATTCTCGTTCTGATTATCGCACTTGTGGTCCTATATAAGCGGATGCATCACAGGTCGGCTCCGGATCAAAGATATACACAGCTGACAGGTATAATGGTTATAGAAAGGTTCTGTTCAATAACACAAAATACATGTATCATAGTCATGTAGCTTAAATACAAATTGAGATAGCGCTATGGCCCTCGCAGATCAGTTCAGTATCGAAGGTCAAGGTCACACGGAAGGTCTAGATCTCATCATCTGGGCAAAATAAGCTGAAAGGTAAAGTGGGCATAAACTGGACATCCGGTTTACACCAATTATTGATTGAATTTAAGGCATCTGGTTACACATATGTGAATGTTCAATGCTTGGTGGCCCAATATTACATTGGTATTTCACGTCCGAATTAAATTGTAATAAACAGCAAAATAAGAGCTTCTGCAGTTTTGGTAAATTATCTAACATATTTGTAATCATTCAAATGATACCTAACTTATATGGGGAAACCCGACTTCAAAATTTTTTTCATGATGCTTTATACTTATGTATGACTCAGATTCCATATTTGTATCCGTATAAGTGAATAATAGAAAGTTATTATTCACTGATAGGACAATATTGCAACCACAGAGGAGGACAAAGGTCAAGGTCACAAAGGTTATAAAAAGGATAAAGGCGCAGATATATATATCATGAAACAAAATCACAGCTTTGAATGCCATGTTTCAGAAGTATTATTGCGTTTTAGAATTAGGATGATATCAGATTATAGAAATAGACAGATTATGCGTACTGATGTGTTTATTATTTACATTGAATTTTAAATGACTTGGAATTCCAATGATCACATACGCTATTCATGACTTGCCATAAATAGGATTCAGATATCAATAAACATCATATTTTTATAATGACTGTATGGGATTCCAGTATGATTATGCAATTATTCAATATTATATATCATTAAATGATTCTTACGTAGTACGTATTAAATTACTTATGTAAGATTATATACTTTAAAGTGACACTCTTATTCAAAATCAATACATACACATGCATAAAAAAGTTGTTGAGTGATACATCTGTAACTATACTTATTAGATAATACACTTTTATTGAATATATCAATTACTGATAACAATGTTATAACCTATTTTAATAGCTGTAAACGCAAAAATATTAAATGATTGGTGGGTGCTAAAAGATTTACTGTGATCTACTATAGTCTCATAAGGTAGAAATACCATGTTATCTGCACCTTTTCTTTTAAATGGTATCATGGTATCCTTCATAAGAACCATTGTTTTCGACATGTATTCATCCTATATGGTATATCAAAACAAGTATATAAATTGTGGTAATTCTTAATCGGAAGAAAAGGCGCATCTTTACGTTGAACTTAAGAAGAAATAGAGTACTAAATTTATAAAAGTATGTCTGTGGCGATCTAGACTGTCTCGCGGAAAGCGCATTTTGTTAACACAATGGTAATATATATTTATACTACGTGTACTTTCTGGAGGTGTGGTTAAACCCTCTTCGCCTTTTTTCTATTGACATTGATTAACTACTTCCTGTTATCTCCTCTTCAGGGAACAGCGTGACGTCGCCTCCCTCGGTTATTGTCCCTGAATTCGTAGTCACAGCCCCACCCCCCTACATGGGCGACAACACAGGATGCCCCCATCTGGGGCCCCCACCATACTGTCTGGGATCAGGTCAGTTCAAAGAAAGAAATGTTTTCACATTTACAGAAAATCATTTATAAAATTGCAAACATTATTTAGGCAATCATGATTATATTTTTTATTCAAATTCTCTGTAAACTGATAAATTGCAAAAAAAACCCTAAATAGTTTCATGTTTATCGTCATTTATTTGCTTGTCTGTTTTTTTTTTTTGTTTGAAAGAAAATATATATATGTGATTTTTGCCTTGACACACAAAGCATTCATGATATTCAACTGAATCTTAGTATGCCGGCATGGTGCCAGAAAAAATATGCATAATATGTATTGCAAGGCACATAGCTTTGTTATAATAGTCGAGTTATGCCCCTTTCTGACTGAGAAAAATACACAACACATAAGCATCACTATCTTTTTCAAAGGAAATAAAGAACTATCTTTCTTATATCTATGTATAACCATGTATATCACACAAGAGAGAAACAACTTGTTACATGATCAATTTAAATGAACACTTTAATTTGACGTTGTTGTTTTTTACAGAAAATTCTATCAACTCACAGCCACTATTTCCACCACCATACTGTGAAGTAGAAAAAACAGCCACGTCCTAGCTTTAGCAGCACTATTGCAAGTGTTGTTGTTGACAGTGATGGTGCCATCGGTAGACCGAGTGAAAACATAACGACCGAAATGATGATAAGTCTGCGAGCATCAACAACCACAGAGCTACAGATGCAGTAACAACATCTTCAACAACAATAACTACTACAACTAATGCTACACTACGTGCTGAAATAACAACAGAGGCATAGTGTTAATGAAAATAACTTACCGACAGAAATTGACAAAGAATATTTATATATTTCTAATAGCTTATGATTTTGACCAACACTTTTATAGGTTTTAATAAACCTGTTAGCAGACGAGACCCACATCTCGAAACATTCTTTCATTTAAATTGTTTAATGTTGTATTTGATATCAGGATATTAAGCCATAATATAATTTTATATGTTCACATATATTCATTTTCTTTCAAGAACTTAAAGGAGGTATGTTCATCCTTGATAAAAACAAATAAAAAACAATTAAACAATGTGGCCTACCGCCGACTTTTCACCGAAAACTAATTTGTTCAAGACAGATACTTTAAACCAAAAAATATTACCTATATCAGAGGTCGTAAAATTTCATTTGGGGCATTTTGTGTAAGTCAGTCAACCTACTGCAATCATTTTTTATTGATAGCTTAAACTTAATTCACCTGTATAATACTAGGTTTAATCATGTATATATATATATATATCATTTATTTCATGTGTGTATATATATGTATAACATAATAAATTATGTGATTGATTCAATGGATATTCACAGTATTGCACAATTTTACAAATCGTAACCTGTGCTCGATTTATTAAAATGCAGTGCAAATGATTTTTTTCTTCATTTTTACAATTGTGTGTATGCTTGCTGATAAAAGATTCTGAAATTCTCAATATAACCACGTACATAGTATGTCGATGATGTCATCAGAATCTAGAAAAACTTTTCGAAATATTAGTTGATGTAATGATTTACTAGGCATCTATATTATTACCACGAACCTAACAAGAAAGTGATAACTTATACAATTTTTACTAATATGAAATTATACAAAATCTCTCTATTGACCATGTGTTTGCTTTTTACGACAATAAATTGGTAAATTTTATGTTATATTATAATTAAGCCTAGTTGCTATTTACAGCACTTTCAGCATTTGCTACAGTTGAATTGTTATAATTGTATGTTTAAAAAAATGTTTTACTTAAGAAAAAAAACAAAGCATTATTCAGTTTAAATATTGGCAAAAGGTATACATTTTCAAATACTCAAGTTTAAAATTACATCAGCAAAATTGATGTAACATACAGATATATATGTAAATGTTTAAAAAAAAGTTGATTTATAAAGTAATACTGTACGAGAGAGAGAGAGAGAGAGAGAGAGAGAGAGAGAGAGAGGGGGGGGAGGGAGGTAGCGAGAGGTCGGACATACTCCAATTTCAAAATAGGCATGAGAGAAGAACAAAGTATGCATACTTACTTGGTTTGTAAGATAATGTACACAGAATATGTCAATAGAAGCGATTGTTGCCAAGCAACAGGGGTAAGGTTTAGGGTTAGGGTCCGTAAATGCCGTGCATGGACACACACGCAGATATGTTTTGCAATAAATTGTGATGAAGTTTAAGAGCTTTTATACCGGTAGTGCCTTCTTCTTTGGTGCTTGGAAACAAATAAGTTTGTCTTAAATGTACTGGAAAATATAAAAAACTTATGAGGTTCGTCCTATTTATAGTTGAATCGAAAACCTTTAACGGGAGGTGACTAGTTTGGCAAGAGCTGAATTATGTTTCGCGATTTGTGTGTCCTTGGACAGGGCGCTCTTGACATTAGCATTGCTGGTTTATCGACCTCGACTCGAGTACTCTAAATGCCGAGGTAAGGAACCCGGATTTAAATAGTAGAGCAAACTTGATTCGGATTCCATACGAAAACAAGCATCCATAAATTACAGTTACTTACTTTCATTTACAAATAAATCGTCAGTTTTGCTACACTTCCGAAGAATACATACACAAGTTTCTCATTGGAGGGCCCCCAAATCCCCCGTATCATAATAAAAATATATATGGGAAGATAAGTTTCCAATCTCCCCGACCCTTAGACACCAATCTTCAAATCTACCAACCGCCGCTGGCTACGTAAATTAAAATGGTAGAGCGAATATATTACTCAAAATAATATTCAATTTCAAACGATTCATAAATGTACAGATTAACAGCGTTGACACATATCAATACGTAGAAATTTAAAGCGGCGTATGACTGATATTTTTCTATTTTTCGGCCCTTCGGTGAAATTATAACTGTATGTAGCCGTGATGGGTATCTAAAGGTACGCGCAGTTCTAAGAAACGACTAGGCTGAGCCTTCAGTGCATAAAACATCCAAATGCAAAGCAATACATGTACATGACAGAGTGTGATATGCTCATTTCACTCGCTCGTCATTTATATACAATGTAAACATATTTATATCATTGTTTTTGAAGGTGTTTCTAGGAACGTTCTATGCAAAATCGTTTTTTGTGTTAGATGTTCCTGTGCTGATTAATGTTAGAATTTAATTCTAATGTATTATGAATCATAAATAGAATGTAAGTCTTTTCCTCAATAAACATAGATCAATCAATCCAATGATACAGGAGGATCGAACGATATTTTTGCACATTTTTTCAATTGCCGATCAATAATCCTTTTGCACATCCAACAGTAAAAATACAGCACGCCGTATTGAAAATCTGTTCATGTATCACGGTAGTGTCTTTTTCCAAACACATACCAGAATAGTAGCATTTGTTGAGTGCTACCTTTACAATCTGATGTTCAAAGTTGTTTACAATATAAAATTACTTTTCAGTAACATATGTTACGTCGGCATGGTCAGGAACGTACTATATTTCCTAAATAATTTATTTCAAATATATTCATTTGCTTATTTTGATTTTTCTTTCATGCTTTTCGATGAAATATGGAGTTTTATCAGTGAAATAACAACAGTGAAAGAGATATTATTACTGCAAACTTCAGGAGTGAAAAATCAACTTTAAGGAACAATTTAAAATCCATTGTAGTTACTTGATCAAAACTTTAAACACGTCACTTTTGAACCAGAAAATGTTAGAGAAAAAACTAATTTTAAATCATAAACAAGGGTTGCATAAGTTTAAGTTAAGAAAAATTTAGGAATAAATAACTTACCGTTTACAAGAAACATGGTTTTCTCCCACCTCAGATAAGTAGATCCAATAATTTAACCATGCTAGAAATTCATTTCTTCCACCTCAGATAAGTAGATCCAATAATTTAACTATGCTAGGAATTCTTATCTTGCCCACGGGCGAAGATAAAATGCCCGTATGAAACTCCTTTTTAATGGTCACCACATTGAAGTTACAATATTTAGAATGCTAATTAACTATTTCTCGCTTCAAATGTCGCCATAAAAAAGTTATCACGCACCTTTCATGAAATAATGCTCCACTCTCATCAGTACTATTTAAAGACCGCTTTGACTATTAACATAATTTGAGTCTATGCGCGCATATCCATGACAACCGCGAGTTATCAAATATCCATACGCATTATTTTCACTACGCACAAAAGAGTTCCAGCAAAAAATACATTTTTACTTGATTTTGTTTAACTGAGGTGGGAGAAAAGGCATCTACCATAGCCGCTCGTGTAAGATAGGTTCATCCTGACTCTTGCGCAGGGTGTTTTGCGGAAACTCGGTAAACCTCGTTTCCGCAAAACACCCTACGCTCGGGTCGAGAAACCTATCTTACACTCTTGGCCATAGGAGATACTTATAATCTTGACAACGGGCGAAAATAAAATGCCCGTATGGAACTCCTTTTTAATGGTCACCACATTGTAATTACATCCCTTGTTGAAGACTGTCGTCTGTAGTATCATGGAAATCTTGTCTTGTGGCAATATTTAGAACGTTAATTAAGTATTTCTCGCTTCAAATGTCTCTATAAAACAGTTTTCACGCACCTTTCAAGAAATAATGCTTCACTCTCCTTAGAACTATTTAAATACCGATTTGACTATTAACATAATCTGAATCACTGCGCGCATATCCATGACAACCACGAATTATCGCATATCCATACGCAATTTTCATTCGGAGCTCCTCGGCCATTTTTTTCAAAAACAACCTCGGATGTATGCCGGTACATCTGTTGAAGTAGTCCGTATTTTTTTTAATAAAAGCATTAATTAAATGTAGTGTTTAAGAGTTGTATTCATTGCTCTCAGTTTAAATTGATTGCCATTGAAGTGTATTATTGCAAACATAATTACGATTCCCAAGAGTTAAGTCATAAATTTTAACTACTAAATACGATTACTACGCGATCTATTTGCAGCGGACTTAAACGTACCACTTTTTAAGTATGTAAACCGTCCATATACATCCGAGGTTGTTTTTGAAAAAATGGCCGAGGAGTTCCGAATGACGCAATTTTTTCACTAAGCACAAAAGAGTTCCAGCAAAAAATACATTTTTACTTAATTTTGTTTAACTGAGGTGGGAGAAAAGCATCTGCCATAGCCGCTCGTGTGAGATAGGCTCATCCCGACCCTCGCGCAGGGTGTTTTGCGGAAACTCGGTTCTCTCGGCCATGGAACATACTTATATTCCTGTTTTTTTCAAACTTGTTCTTGAACTTTGAAGCTGAATGTTCGAACAATTGCTTTCGTGGTGATTCTCGATCGCTAGAAGCTTGAATTATGACGTCAAAACGGGGATTCTGGGTAACCCGCAAAAGGAAGCCACCAACAGAGCCAACACTTTACTGAGGAAAAGTACTGTCCTTACTAGGGGTAAAACCCTGTTTATACCGTTTAGCCATCTCCAGGGGTTGAGCGAGGAGCTCGACCTGACCGAGTTACCACTTCCAAGTATTCCGATTTCTAACTTCTGTGGTAGCACCAGGTCTTACAGGGTAAAGTAATTGAAATATCATGATCGGAGGGTGTTTAGGCCGACAGGGTCGTAGGCAGTGATGTGTTTGTAAATCTTACATACTGCTCTGTATATTTGTTAGGTTGCACCGTCTGGCTGTGATGTTCAATTTGGTTTAGATAGGCATTCACCCAGAGGCTCGGAAGATGCCTTTGGTTAGTTACTGTTCCATTCAGGGCAACAATATGTTGGCACAGCCGTTGTATTGTGTTACTGGCAAAAATGAATTGAGTGGGACTTGCAACAACAGGTCGTGTTCGAGGCCCTGAATTTTGCGATTGGAGTTGTACTGAGCTAGATCCAATATGGGGTATAGCGGGTTTGTGGTCTGGTAGTTGCTATGGTGGTTTCTCTATTATGAGCAAGCAGAGGCACTATTGTGCAACGGCGTAAGAGCTTCTAGCGATAATTTGGTTCACCCGGCAGTACAGCCCTTATCTTTTTCGAATGCTTTTTTAAATATTGCTTGTCTTTATCATTCAAGACATTCATGATTGATGCAGTCTGGGAACCACAGAGTGTTTAGGCTACATTGACGGAATAATCATCTCAGTTCAACATTATTGCCCTGTCATAGACAGGGCAATCAACAAATGAATGCGGGTGCCCTGTCTAGAATGCCTAAATAGGGCTGTTCGAGAGAGCATATGGATATGTTGCCTTGTGGCGGCTGTAGTTGCTGCCTTCGGGCAAATCAGGGGAGTACGTTCATTTTCGTTGTCGACGATGCATTTCCATTGACATCCCCGGGTATCGTTGTTGATACCGACTCTGATCAAGTTGATAACGATGCAGGGGCCTGGCGTGGTGGTTCTGGGCGCTTTGACACTAATGGAGGTTGTTCCGTAGTTGACCATGTTGGTAAAGCGGATGAGGCGGTCCGAGCAGATGAGACGGCTTCTTAAGTAGATACACAGGTCGATCGATTTCAGTAGGTGACTCTTGCGAAATTGTCGATGAGGCCTGTAATGTAGATGCTGTATGTCGTTATTTGTTATTATCATTTTTACCACACCCACGCTTCAAGCGAATCAGACAGGTTTCTGACAGTGAGGGATGACTGAATACCCATATATCATTTAACAAAGTCTAAAACTTAGAAAAATGTTTTATCCAATGATTATACGTAATTGTTTTGCTAACACGTTTGACCTTTTAAATGTAATGACAAGGTAATAATTTGGTCATGTATTCATGCCCTGTTGAATCTTAAAATGCTTTCGTGGATTAACTGTTATTTTTGGAACATATGTGCATTAATAAAAGTTCATTTATTAATGCTCATAAAATGTTTGCCTAAAATAACGAGTAAATAATAAATTATAAAAATATCGGAGAACTTTTTCTCCACGAACTGGAAATAGAACGTTGACAGCTACGCCATCAGCTATAGTTTGCTTGAGGGACGTCCAATGGGTAGCGGCACAGAATATATAATAAAACTCCGAAATAAGCATAAAAATAAACAGCAAATTTGTTTGTATCAGTGTAAGATCGTATTAAATTTCACCCGTGATCGAAAAGCGTCCCGTCATTACATTCCCTAACGTCCTTTTGGGCACAATCAATATATAATCTAATTATATATTAACATGTTAGCAATGATTTTACAAGTTTCGCCAAATTCGTAACTGCGATATAACACCTAATTCGAAAGTCATCAGTAATGTCAAGAATAGTTAATTCTTCTAACATCTCACTATGTTGGTAGTCCGAATAAGTAAATCATTCTAACATCTCAATAAGTTCGTATTTAAGGAAATATGCTTGCCGAACTGCTCTTGGCCAAAATATGTATATAAGTGGTCCATAGCCGGCGTAACAGAATTTCAAAATATGGTCTAACGAATATCCTGTGTAGAACATATCCATTTGTCACTGCATCGCAATTATAACATACACTGGGTGGATGTATGGATGGATGGACAAACGTTCTATTGCAGATTTTTGAAACAGAATATACTCTATATTCTTATCCTCTTGCACACTGAATATTCTTGGTCAGTCTGTTGGTTTACATTCGGAATAGAGTAGTTCATGATAACTAGTTAGACCACATTTGTGTTTCGTATTTGTTCGATCACATTAGTAAACATTGAACACACGCATGAACAACAAGGAAAACAAAATAGAAGGATTTACTCGTGCATACATATGTCATAGTTGCATACAAAGTATCACAAGTAGTTATATCACAGAATGAACACAGGATAACCAACTAAAGTTTTTCAACTTATTTCCAATGGGGTCCTTGAAATCTTTGTTTACAATGTTTTTAATTAATGTACTGAATAACTTTTAAAAAAAAGCTATATCAGACAAAACTAAAATCTGAATGATATGTGCAAATAATATGTGTAGCGGCATTTGGAACGCGTAGTGCGAGGAGCATGTCACAACCGAAGTACGATAAGACCGGAACGGTTTTGGTACGGAATTTAGCAGTGTATACATTCGATAACGATGGAATAGATCGGCAAAGATTGTCGTACCTGGTTGCAGAATCTGCACAGATGGCAGCACTCAAGCGATAAATAAAATAATAAATAAAATACAACGTTATGTCAGTAGATTGAAACTAAACGGATGCAAGGTACTTCAGACTATTCCCAATTGTATAAGTTTAAGTATTCAGGCTAGTCGCAAATACACATGAATTTCATCTAGGGAGTTTAATATGGCAGACTTGAAAATGAGTCTTAAATTAATCATTATTGAAAATCACTAATCAAGTGACAAGACATGGAGACATGTGCAGATTTGTACACAAGACCCAGTTAATGTTGCTATATTCAAAGTAGTTTTAGTGGTTTATTGTTTTCCATTTTATACATATTATCACAAGTTGCTATGCATATGTCCTTTAAGTCACTGTGGTTTGAGAATAGTTATAAAAAATCACATTTTTTTAAATATGTTCTTTTACATGTGCATGCGTTAATAAAAGAACCAGGGTCTTTTTGTGGATCTATTCTCCGATCATGTGACATGAACAATGCTAACCTAACACTAAATCTAAAAATGCAAAAGCATTCCATTGGGGCCATTAATGAGTCGCAATGATGGAGAGGACACTTTTCACTGATTGGTTATTCCACGGACCTTTAAAGCATGGATTGGCAACTGCCCCATATCGGTGAAACGATAAGAAATAATAATTTACCCACAATCCTTAGCGCGCGCTTGGCAAATATCGAAAAATTCCGCCGAATCTCCGATCGGTGATAAATGGCGATCTTCGGTTATTTCCTCCAACTCTGCTAATAATACCTTGTTCGTTATAGATTTAATTATAATTAATAACTGTGATTTTAATCAGATTCCATTGGACTATTATCAACTCAAATAAAAGTACCACGCATTTAATTCAATTTTAATTAATGTTTTCCTACATGTATATATTCGGCCGATGTCGGACATCTCGAAAATGACCACTCGTTAAGATCTCGGAATGAAATACCGCTGCATGCGTGAGTTTGAGATTATCGCATTAACACAGATGAGAGTTGCCAATCCATGGTTTATAGGTCCATGGTTATTCTTAGGCTTTCGACTCTCACTTCAGTCTACATGATTGGCAATTGTGACAAGGATAGTTCGTAATCCATATTTTTTGTTGTGTAACAGACCGATCATCGAACTTTGATAGCAGATTTTAAATATGTTTGCTGAATGGGGAAAAATCGTTCGTATTTAACGTGCACACACTCTCCCGGCGTGTTTAATAAAACATTTACGGTAATATATACCCTGACAAATAATTAAGAACTAGAAAAGCATAACCATAGACAAATCATGCAATCCGGATCTTTCTGTTTCTGATAAAGTCACAATGCTGGTACATAGCCTTGTGTTCTTATTTTCATAAATTTTTACTTTGATAGTCAAGGTCTGGATGGAGTTGATAATAGAAATCCCTACATACATAAATAACAAAGGGCTTTTCACCTTTACCATGAGCTGGAATTCGGCTACTTCCCAGTTGAAAAAATTGTATGTTTTTCCCAATTTTATATTCAAAACACAGAATTGTTGTTTATACTGATATTATAGTCATATTTGTATCTATTTGTGTGTCTTTCATTATTTGAAAAAATGAGCTTTAAGTGCACTAGTTAAAATTTCCAAATATGTGTAGGAAAGTTTCAAGCGTTTCTTTTAAAAAATGCAATACACTAAGGGTTATTTTCTAGAGTTTCACTAAACAATAAAAACAGAATGTTTATCATTTCTAATGATAAACAAAAGAAATATCACAGACACTACAAACGACCTGATTTAAAATACCTGAAGTGTCAAACTAATATAATTGCTTTATTGTTATGAAAAAGAGTACCATAGGGAACACATTAAACTTCAAATGTAAAATTAATACTATTTGAGGAAGTTCATTTTTTTACCCTAGTGCAACCCAGCTGCTACCAATACTGTAAAAATGGGGTACACCTTTATAAAGTGATTCGTTCCGGTGGGATGTTGAAACTATTGGACACTCAAACAGCTTCCTCTTTGAAATAACCAGCCAACCAACCCTCAAATAGCGCAATCCTTTTCACTGATCATCTGATGTTACTTAGGTCATTCTGATGCCAGCATCTTTAATCTAGATAATCATATTTTCACCACATCACCCATCTTCAGATAATCCTAATAAGCCCTTGTGCTAGATTACACTCAGTCTACTTATCTTTAGCAAGGGGAAATGTAACTTCTTAATCTTATATCCATTTATCTTCATGTAATGAATATGTGTGTTTAGACTTCAGTGGTCAAAATAAGCATAAGTCCACAACCCCTCCTCTGGTAAAAAGCTCTGTGAGCTTGCTCAAATTTTTACTAAAATAATACTAATGATATTGTTATGTATTCTTGTGTCATATAAAAATCACATTGAAGGGCGCGCTAGAGCTTCTTGTTAATATTCGCTTGCCCAGCTGCGTTCATACAGCATAAGCCAAGAAGAAGTGAAATTGTGTTTAATTGAAGTAATATTTAATTTAAACTGCCAAACATGTCTCGTTTGTATGAATTTATAATCATGAAATCATATATTTGTAATCCAAACAGAAGAAGTATTTGATTATCTTAAGAATTTAATTTTATGAAAACTGAAAGGTGCACATGCTGGTCTACATGAGTGCAGGAGGGTGCACATGCTGGTCTCCATGAAGGCAAAAGGGTGCGCATGCTTGTCTCCATGAGGGCAAAAAGGTGCTTCCAAAAAAGGACATGGTGCAGCACCCTTCCCTAACTCCTTAGCTTAAACTCTGTGGGTGAAATTAGCTCAAGCCCACTAGCCCTGCACTGGTAAAATGTTTTCTGGGCGTGCTCAAATTTTGAATTTTATATAGCAGGGCTTGTTCAAAAATCTGATTCCAAGATTGTATAAGAATTGGGCTTGTTCATCCAAAAGTCTAATTTGATGACTGAAGTTATATTAATAAAAGTTATTAAAAAGATGAATTATAATGAAAGAGTTAGTGTTTTAATTTCAGATGACCATGTAGATTTATCACTACTTCAAACCCGGGATGTCAGATACAGAGGATAGAAAGGAGACGAACATCAAGCAGAGATCTGAAGAGCAATGTGAGGGAGCTTATGGGGAGGATGCTGGGTTACGGCCGTCAACGCCATGCAGTGACAAGGGGGATAATATTAGTATGGAAGTGAGGTTCAGCGAGGGCAGCTCCCATCACGCTAGCGACCTGTCGTCTGTATCATACCAGAACCTTCTTGATGATGTGACAACCTGCGGGAACATTTCTCGTAGAGACAGTGAAGATAGTGTAGACTCTTATTTACAAGATTATAATGAAGATATTCAGAAACCTGGAGACCCAAATACACAATGCGATGCTCTTTACAAGGATAGTATATCAGAGAGAATTTCTACCGAGGTAACGAGAAAGGAAAATGCAATGAAGACTGATAATTTCAATCTTATGAAAAGCACAAACAGTGTGCGAAGTGATCCTGGACCAGAGGCTTATAATCTCTCCGAGTTACGTACGAAGCCCAATGTCGTTGATACAGCTCTAAATGTTCAGGATAGTTTTAGGAAACATGAGTTAGTTGTTACAATGAGAGATCAGCAGAGAAGCAGATCCTTACCTCCAGGGGATGAGAGTATTCCGACTGAAAAGAAACGAAACAGTCTTGAAATACGAAATAATATCCCTGTTGCCGGTGAGATAAAGAATTATGAGAAAGACATTGGTATTGATGGTCCATCATTTAATAGTCACGGTGCTAAGCCAAAAATGAAAAAGCAGTCTCCTGGGTTAGCATGCAGGGTTGAGGTAACTGCAGAAGATACCAACAAAATGGACAGTAATGCTACGGCAATAATCAATGAATTGATACAAAAGTCAAAAGCTAATGCTAATGTTTTGAACGAATCTCAACGAAAGATACATAATAAGGACTCCAATGATGATTTCCCAGGGACAGTGCAACAGAATGGACATTTTAATCCAGTGTCAGCAGATATCATAAATGAGTACGAGTATGTGAAATACTCTAGAATTCAGGAGGGTAATTCTTATGTCGGTATGAGGTTGGCCTACAGCAGTTCAGAGTCTGATAGTCAATGTCATAGATCAGTAGATGGAGTAGATGAATATAGAGAACATTTAGCTCATGGTGATAATGGAGAAATTGAAGCTCATTCTGGACATTTTAGTCCGGAATCAAACTTGTTGCATAATAACGCTAACTTGCTTGAGGAGACTTTGGATGAAATACCTCTCAATGGTCCTGATGGTGTGTCGGGAAAAGGTGACAAGTTGTTCACGCTTTCCCCTGAGAATACTGAATGTGACAGTGTAGAGATAGAGAGCGTTGTATCGGATGGTGACGGTGAAACGACAGGGATGCCAAACGTCGAAGATGGTCTTTCAAGTAGCCAGACTAGTGATAATGAGGATAATGTCAGATCTGAACACAACACTCCTAAAAAGATTCTCCAGAAGCGTCAACAAGAAGAGGTTGAGCGTAGACTGTATGGCGTTGAATGTGCTGCTATTAAGCCTAAGGAGATGGATGCGGAAGCTATAATGGATGATTTGAAGATGAAGAGGGAAGCCCTAGATCACGCCATATCTGAGATCAAGTTTGCCATACAGAAGAGCAAGGGGGTTTCACTGGAAGCTCCTTACAAGGAAGATGACTCTGAGGATATATGGGTGAAAAGGTTAGTCTGTTTTGTTGATAATGAATTAATAGAGAGACTGCTGACTATAATGCAAATACACACTTCAAATAAGTAAGTCAAGGCTTTTTCAGCAAGCATTGAGAAGAGGCCTGACCTTTTTTGGGAAGTTTTAATAATGCGTAAAAGGTTCAAATTGGGAAAACACTTTATGCTCATTTATTAAGATTAATTAAAGATTGATTTTCACTATATACTTTTTGTTTAGTTGAGAAGAAGCCAAATTTCGGCCTCTGCTCAGGCCTACTGCTTACAATGACATTGATGATGGGGTATAGGGGGGTTGCTAGATAGGGTCATCTTCATAAGAAATTAATTTCATGTATTGTTAGTAATGTATGCTACTGATTTTAATTTTAGAGAAGAGCCAGCCACAAAGACAGATGGCAGTTCCCCTTACAAGGTGGCCAATGGCAGTCCTGAGAGGGAAGACCGGTGTATAGAACCAACATTCCAGGATGGGGAGCTCAGACAGATGGCCCGGGCGCAGATAAACCAGATACCACCCATGAGCAGTAGTGAGGAACATGGTATATCAGTCAAGTAGTTTATATATGATAATGAGGTGCTCTAGCTTGTCCAAGGTTTTCCCGGGGACTTCACTGTACTTTGTGGGAAAACAGCTGCAGCCCTTGGATGGAAGAATTTCAGGTTAATGGGGGGATTTTCAGAAAATATTTTTTCACTTGAATCAGTGATAATTTGACCGGTATAACCTTTAAACAAAATAAATCCACACTTTAAAATTCTTATATCTTAATTATAGATTTGTTGTATGTAATTGTTTACTTTTTGAAATGTTTATCCTAAGGGGGCAATCAAAGATACTTTTTAGAAGGCTTGAGGTCAACTCATGCCCAAATTGGGCAATTTGGTCTGGATGCCTTTCTTCCCTAGAAAATCAGTTGTGTGGGTGGGCAAAGGACCTTGACCCCACACTCCCCCCATGAGTGAATAAGAGAGGACCCAGGGATGCAACGCCTATTGGAAAATGGTTGCTACCTTAATTAGATTATCAGGCCCTGAAGTCACAGAATTATGCAACCATCATTTTGGTTAAATTTTTTGGGAACTGAAGGATGTTAATCAATAATGCAGAACTTTACGTATCACTATTCATTGCAAATTGATACACACAGATATTTTGAAGGACTTATATCTGTGTTGTATGGAAGAGTATCAATATTCTTAGAAAATAAAACAAAATTGTAAACAGACAATTTGTATGTGTATTTACACACAATAGGTCTGCTAATAAGAGCACTTTACTATATATCCTAAATACCAATTAACTTGTAAAATACAAAGACATTCTAAAACAGACTAAATAGAGATCCACTTTTAAGGTATAAGGCTTTAGATATTTTATAAATATTTGATTATCATTATTTGCAGTGTATGAGAAAATTCCTGAAAAGGAGCGTATACTGGAGAAAAAGTTTACTAGAAATGAAGGGAAACTATACCATACTCCTAAAGGTAAGTTTGATTTTGAATAATAGTTTAGAGGCTGTGTACAGAGTGATTAAGGTTACTGGGTTTTAAGTCCAGGAAATGGGTGTAGTTCTGAGGGTGGGAGGGCATTTGTTTAAAGGTGGGAGGGCATTTGTTAAAGGGTGGGAGGGCATTTGTTTGTTTGACAATGTCTGCATATCCATACACAGTGTAAACATGAAAGCTGCAGTGTGTCCTAAATGAAACAGTACTGTAACTTGGGTGTTTATAGCTGTTCCTTTAAAAAATCACAAAACCGGACTTGGGTTAAGCTGTTCTGTGTAATAACAAATCAGTGCATCTACCTCTAAGACTTCATGTAACTTCAAGGTTGTTTCGCTGTGACTAACTATTGCAAGTTTACTCATGTTAAATGCATGGATTGCAGTTTTTCGATTTTGATCGTTGTCACATAAATTGTATGATATTGTTTAGTTGTTTGTTTAAATGATAGTTTAGTTAAAAGCATTGAAACTGGTGATAGTGGCTGGGCCCATATTCTGTAACGGTTTCAGACTCCATTTGAGCCTCGGGCTCAGAAACAGATTATTCTTAACATTTACGGCAATGTTAACCTCATATGATAGCATTTTTACAACAAAATAAATTTCTAAGTCTGGGTGTAAAACTTAGTCTCAACACGTTAGTGAACATGGACCGTGTTTATCGGAAGGGTGTAAGCTATTGTGGAAAGTCATTGTTTGAAAGTTTTAATTTTATATTGATGTTGCTAAGATGTTGTATGATAGCTACTAAATACATGTTTGTCAGAGCATTAAATCAAGAGTAAGAAAGATTATGGTTAAATGTAATTTTGACATTTGAAGACTGTTTATAAATGCATGTTCTGGTTTTCCGTTTCTAATTTGCATCTTGTTCATCAATTGTTTAATTTCCTTTTCATTGGAATTCATTTTTGAGCAAAATGCTATGCTGAATGTTATATTTCTAACTTTAGTGCATAATGGGAATATGACTGTAAATCTTATGCAAGATTCTGTTCTAGTTGTCTTGCTGTTATAACCCTTTGGGATTGGAAGAAAAAAAATCAAAAGAATGAATATTTTAAAACTTCTCTAAAACTTAATACCTGGCTATAACAGGTATATCACCTTAAAGTCTACTTCCATGTTTATTTCAGGGATTAATTGAGTGATTGATGTCATTATTGGGGGGGGGGGGGGAATGAACGCAGTTGGGCTGGTCTTAAGTTTTTTAATGTCTGAATGACTCCATGCATTCTTTACAAGCCCAGCTGTGCTCATATCCCTGATAATGACATCAATCACCAAATGCATTACTTTCATTTGCATCAATAGCTCATTAGTTTTTTTACAGGATTGTTAAAAAAATCTTTCATTTCATTTAAGAAAATCTTACAGTACCGTATTTTCTCAACTATAAGGCGATCCGCTTATAAGACGACCCCCTTACTTTGCCCATGAAATCTGGTACTTTTTGTTTTGACTCGTTTATAAAACGGGGTCATTTTTTTAATCAAATCTAAAATCCTTTAATTCCTCCAAATGTGTGAAAATGTTCAAAGTCAACAGACAATTATCGACTTTTGCAGTAAATTTGTTGTTTTGCTTGAAAAAAATGGCGGGCAACTGTGAGCTCTCTATTTGGAGGTAGGTTTATAATTAGTACACGGTCACACGTTTTTAAAGGTTGCAGGACAGGACGTTAAGTATCGGAATTGGAATAATTTTGGTTAACCCAATTAAAATCAAAAGATTGACCGTTATGTTGTGATCAATAAACCGTAATTAACACCATGAAAATAAATGGCTTCAATAACAAAACTGCGAAAAGCCGAGGCAATGCATGAATAGGTGTTTGTTTAGCAATAGACAATGTTGTCCCTTGATTTACAATGATCATAACGGATTTAGATTTGGATTGTCATTTGTCTGCATAATCAAATTGGCAGTTACGTGCCTACATCATATTAAGTTTCCAATATACTATTTTGATATAACTGTCAAACTAATTAAACACACACGCGCCATGAGACAAAATGAAGATCAAACCGTACACTTACTGTTTACTTAATCGCCCTATTCTTGCATCAGCAGACGACATACCGATTAGTCGAATACCCTATGTAAAATGTTATCGATTTTGACTTGAATATTTTTTTAATATTTTATCGACTCGCTTATAAGACTTTCAGGTTAAAAATTGGGACCTAATTTCCCCGTCTTATTGTCGAGAAAATACGGTACTTCTTTCTCATCCATTCTGTAAATAGAACGACATGACCGTTACCAGAAACACTTCATATAATGTCACACTAGCGCCTGAAAAATCACTTCATATCCGATCTTTTAATCACTTATAAACCTGAAATTGAAATGCTATTAATGACACCAATACATGAAACATATCATAAATTTACGCTTTCCGACATGTTGATTAAAGTTCTTTATTGAGGAAAAGAATATGAGTCGTAAATATTTGACCATTGTATGGCTTTATATGAAACCCCCAGACTCATTTGGGTATGTTTCATGGTTTTGGAGAGACCAGAAAATATTTGATTGAGTTTTGAATTTGCTTTGTGAAGATAGAAAAGTCATGTGTCCTGTCATTGTCATTAGACATTTGTTTTTCTTAAGTTTTATTTGTTGCATGTATTGCATGGTTCATTTTTTTCTAGGGTATGATTCAGACGATGAATATGACGATGACGATGTTAGGTACACACGCAAGAGTAACGGCAAGCAATACTCCCAGCTGCCGAAGGACGATGCTACGGAACGATACGGTTACGAAAGGGACTACACTGGTCCGGGTACATCATATTTAAATGTGGATAGTGTGAGCATGTACGGAGATAGCAATGCCTTCAAATTTGCACAAGATAGCCATAGTGATAGAAGAAATTCCGAATCTCTTGCATCGTCAGAAGATTTTGGAAGCGATGCAGACGTCCCAGGCAGGGAGGCATATGCTCACACTAGGAAGGAAGGAGGTAGTTTTGCCATATTTTACACAGTAAACTACATGTATTAGAAAATGTATGAAAGAGTTGCACATGTAAAAAGCTACACAACCTATGGCAACTGATTGTGGTCTCGCAATGATGATATTTAATCTAACGAAAATACTAAAACAGGGGCTTGTTTCGGGCCAATTCTTCAGAACTTTGTTAAAGTTAGCAACGTAAATAACGACATCGTTGTTAACTTTAAAACACAAACTTTTTGATATTGTGCTCTCATATTTATATGTAAACAAGTTTAGTTGAAACAGTTGTTACAAATGTCTTGTTAGAAATACTGTAGATCACTAGTGTATCCATTAAATTTCTGGAACAGTAACGATTTAAAACTTAGATGACGTTAACTGAATAACAACGTTGTTAACATTTGCAATGTTCTGAACAATCAGCCAATTCTGTATCATTTTTTTTCACCATTTCGGTGTTAAAAGTTAACAAAATAAGATGGGGAAATCAAGTACGTAGTAGTTTTAACCACAACTAATTATAACCTTTAAGATGCTAGCAGTTGAATGTTGCATGATGATATGAATAATGCTTGATTGTCAGCTGATAATTATTATAAACAAGTTTGTTTTTGTGTATTGCATGATGTTATACTGTCATGTAGAATGTTCAAAAGTAACCTTTTTAACCATCATCAACATCCACTAATCCTCAAGCATTCAAAAGCATGGGAATCTAAATTTTAAAAAATATACAGAAATCAAGGGTAAGTTTTGTATGTATGCATTGTCCATCTCTTCTTAATCAAAAACTCTTTTTAATAAAGAGGAATACATAATTACTGTTACAGCTATGGTCATCAAACTGTGGACAAAGCTTTTAAATACAATCTTGTCTTGGGTATTCTCTTGATATTCCAAATACAGTATTTTCTTTACTGCGTCAACAGGTGTAAACTAAATCAAATAAGTATCACAATTATACTAAAATGACTATGTTCACACATTTTTGGGCATAGGTGTATTTGCTTGTAGTTAAAAAAAATCCAATCCTGTGTTTATGACAGGTGAGTTATATAAGATTAGTAATGACCATTCTTACCATTGAAAACAAAAAGTGTTACATGTGCATGGAAGTTATTTTACTTTATGTTTCAGACTTTGATACAGATGAGGAGACAGACCAGTTACTGGAGAAGCAGTACCAGGGTAATCAGTATGTGGACATTCCAGAACTCTCCCAGCCTCCCGTCAACCGGGCCTCACAGGTAAATAACCACATTCATCTCTTAGGTGATACAGGTAGTGTGGTGTATCATTTTGAAATATCACCAGTGCAGGGACATTCCAGAACTCTCCCAGCCTCCCATCAACCGAGCCTCACAGGTAAATAACCACAGTCATCTCCTAAGTGATACAGGTAGTTTGGAGTATCATATTGAAATATCACCAATGCGGGGACATTCTTGAACATTTCCAGCCTCCCGTCAACCGAGCCTCACAGGTAAATAAGCCCAAACATATCTTGTGTGATACACTCAGGGCTCTCACTAGGCTGAAAATTTTGGGAGAAGTGACTTCTCCCTTCAGTCAATTTCGGGAGAAGTGGGGAGACTTTAGGGAGAAGTGATACTTTTCGTAACACCTGATACAAAAACTATGCCATACCACACACCTCAGTTTATATTCACATTCAAATTGATTGCTATAACTATATAAAATCATTTTGGCTCAACAAAAGTGTATTTGTCAATGTCACATAGTTTATCTCCAAATAGTATCTAAAATGAAACAAAAACCAAGACAGCTAAGGATTTGAAACAATCAAAATGACTAATAAATTAACTGTCAATATAGTGGGGGGACGAATCTTATTTTGGTACGTTCGGGGTAGGGTACGAATGTCACATTCAGCTATGCTGTTATTTACTTGTCTCTGGCTAAATAATTTTAAATATGCTGACATTTAAGAACCAAATGACATTTAAATCACTGTCCTTTATGAAAACTTTACCAATACATAATGGGAGGTTGAGAAATTAACTCGGAAAAATGTTCTGACAAAATGGCGATCTCGCCGATTTTTTTTGACATCGTAAACAGGAGAAAGATACTGTAAGTATTAAAACTCTACATAAAGCAAAAAAAAAAATATAATTTTTGTGTTTACAAATCAATTTTTTATCATAAACATTTCACTAAAACCAATCAAATATTTGGTGATACGTCATGTTATTGATTTTCTTAGCGCCACCTTGCCGATGGCCCGAGATGGCTATGACCATCTGCTTCAAAAGCGACAATGTTTAAAATGTCTTGCATTGTTTGTTCAATACATATATCAATTACTTTTTAACTTCATTAATGCTTCACACGATTTTTTTATAATTATGTCACCTTTTCTATCTCATTTAAACGAACGTATATCATTTTATCACGGTCTTCTCAATGTACATTCTGATTGGTTAACTTTCAATAGCTCCGCCTACCGGCGATGTTTTGGTAATTGGATGACACCGCCCAATTATCGGATTAGGAGATTACCAAATTTTATGAATGGCTAATTGCGATGTCTTGACTAATGGGACAGTGGCCAAATACTCGCTGATTGACAGTATTACAATGTGTTATAATTTCGGCGAAGTCAATGTCGCTTTGATGATACAAATGGGCGAAGTCTGGGAATTTTAGGCGACCGCTTTGCCCAAGTCGCCCCCTCGCGAAAGCCCTGACACTATGGTTGATTTCTCTAGAATATCACCAGTAAGTGGAATTTTCGGAACTCTCCACCACCTGTGGACTGAGACTCACGGGGTAGTAACTACAGTCACATGGCATTCTCTTTGGTTATTGTGCTTCCCAATAACTCTTTCGCCTGCTCCTGAAATACACTTCAACTGGGAAAAATTAGTCCCCAAAAGTTATATTTCAAATACCAAGCTTCAATTCTGGCTTGTTAGCATGTAGTCAAAGTTTCTTGTACAATTCTTTTATAAAAAAACATTGTTTCTTTTTTGTGAAACTCAGTGGAGTCAACTGAGTCAGTATTGTAGAACTGTGGCCAGGTATCGGCCAAAATGCCCATGGTCAATAAACAGGCAGCAATTGTAATTGTCCTTTCCTATATCTCATTCACCCAAACAACTCAAACTTGAAGTATGGCATTGTAAATATAAATTGTTCTATCTCCAGGGACTAAATCGGTTGAAGTGTATTCTGGGGCAAATGAATGATTTATTGGAAAGGACAATATGAGTGGCATGATACCACTTGAGTACCTTAAATCTTGCAACTGGCAGACCTCTGCTGCACTCTGTTAGATGGCTATCAATAAGGTCCAATTATGCTGCCATTAAATCCACTTATTTGTTAAACCCTTCTACCATTCTGAATAACTATCCTTTATAGGAGAATGAACAAATAAAGAACAAATGAGTTGTCTTTTTTTTTTACATAATTATTCTATATATAGACAATATTATACACAAGGAGTGTATATGTATCATTTATGATATATAGTAATGTATGTTATATCTGTATTTTTTATGTTTGTAGGCTGAGAAAAGAAAGTCCCGGGCCAAGGAAGGTATGATACACTAACTTATATTGTTTTAGTATGCTACTTGATTCATCATATCTTTCTTACTCTTATGTAATAGGACATGGGTCCTTGATTCAAAATTATAAAGAGTTTTTCCCACTAATATTGATATAAATGTTCTGAAACCTCTACCAAAAACAGTGAGTTGCTCGAGAGGTACATGTATAAGTGTCTGCGACTCGATTCAGCTTCGAGTCCTTACAGGATAACTTTCTCGAGGGCCGGCTAAGGGCACTAGTATTGGTTTTCTTCCTTGAAAGTAAAACAAAAGCTTGATTCATATCCGTTTATATTTGTATTCCCAATCAAGCTAAAATAAATCAGTAACAATAGAAAAAGTACTGGCTTTGGCATGGCTTGGTGTAAGACACATTTCCGCTTGATGAACAAGCGATGCCACCAAATTGTATGTATGGGGGCATTCAAAAATGAGCCATGTAAGTCAATTAATCATATATATTAGTATAAACTAACCCTATTGCCTGATTTAAATGTTGAATTATTACTTTCCTTTCCAGAGACAAGTTCTGGTAAAAAAATAACAATTAAGTGATGATGTTTTCATTCTTCTTTATCATTTTGTAACATAGCAGTGTGCATTTCTGGTCATATTGACAGTTTGCTTATTTAAATGTGTGTTAGTCATACTAATTAGCTTTGACTTGTGGTCTAATTTCTGTTTCATTCACCTAACATACATCTTAGCATTTTTAAAAGTGATTACTCTTTATTGCATGAGACTTCGAAATAAAGCCAAAATTATACATTTTGTCAAGCTGTGCTTGGACGTCAAAAAACTCAAACTACAAATGACAAGGATAAGTTTAACATAATAACCTTTCATTCAGATATGATAAAATGATTGTTAGACATTATAGCATATGATGTGAAAACATAAAACAGTTGTTGCGTTGAACCTAGAAGAATGCTGGCGAAAGCTTAGATATATTTACTACATTCTGAGACTGGTCAGCAGTTATTTGTAAGTGTGTTTGAGCAGTTACGCTGGACAAATATTTTGGACATGGTAATGATGCATTTGGTACTAGTATAATCTTTACGACTTGATGAACACAGCATAACATTCTTGCTTTATTTCGATGAAATCGGCACTGGTATAATTATTGCTTATAACAACACGAAAAGAGAAAGTCATTTTTCTTTTTAATATATATATTGAACAATTTAAGGTATTGTGCATAATATTTTTCACTGTTGTATGAAGCTAATGTGGATACTTTGCTAATCAGCCTACGAGTGTTGATCCAGAAATGCATAGACTATGATTGTGCTCTAATATGCATAGACTATGATTGTGCTCTAATATGTATAGACTATGATTGTGCTCTAATATGTAATCTTGGAGAAAATATAGTTTAGCTTGTCCGTGTTTCGAAGAAAACAGTCTAGGTATTTTCATAGCCTTGATGTCGTCATCAGCTGCATTGTGCAAGAACTTTAACCATAAACATAACTTAATAACTATTAAAGATTTTTTTGGGGCCATTTTTGGATCCGAAATACGGCCCCTATTCCCAACATTTGGCAATGGTAGCAACAAAATGCCATTCTTGAATATTTTGATAGGTTTATTTAATAAAAGATTTGAAATCAAGTCAGACATTATATGAATTACATCCATAATTTTCTCCTCTGCAAAAATTACGCTATTTTTCCCCTATCAAAGGGCCATCAATCCTTTAAAAGTGAAAAAAACACTGATATGAAACGTTGTGTACACTAGAAACAATATGCACATGTGTAGCAAGGACCATAACTCTGGTTTTAATATAACTGCTGAGTTATGCCCCTTATGCACTGAAAAAAAACTAACAGATTAACATTAATATTTGCTCTTTGGTGCCCTGTTAGGTATTCTTTCCCAGAAGAACCACTATGGACCACTATGGCTATACTATGGCAATATATGAACCACTATGGTTAATAAATGAACCACTATGGCTACACAATAGCAATATATGAAGCACAATGGTTACACTATGGCAATATATGAACCACTATGGCAACATATGAACCACAATGGCTATACTATGGCAATATATGAACCACAATGGCTATACTATGGCAATATATGAACCACTATGGCTACACTATGGCAATATATGAACCACTATGACCAAATGTGAACCACTAGGGTAATATATTAACCTTAATGGCACTTATATGAATCCCATTGGCAGTATATAAACTACTTAATGGCAAGAAAGAGCCACTTTGTCAATACATGACCTGCTCTGGCAATATTTCAACCACTCTTGAATTATATAACCTTAATGGCACTTACATGAATCACTTATTGGCAATAATAAATTTACTTAGCCAATGTATGAACTGCTATGACAATATTCGAACCACTATGACAATATATGAACCAATATGTGACATTAATGCCACTTCTATGAACCTCCATGTCAATATATGTTCAATAACATTATATTGAAACAGAAAGGATGCTTTGAATTTGCAAAACCATCATACTTCCATTTCTCTTTTCATGGAAAACCCCATCCCATTGTTGTTAATGGTAAGTCAAGAAAGTATTTTTTCTCTATACTACATATTGTTGCTTATAATTCATTACACATTTATGATTTCAGTCTACCATCATTTTATTATTTGTTGTTAGCTGTATTATTTCACTTATATATTTTATCTATCATTCTTTTTTGCATACATGAAAGCAAGAAAATCAATTTTAATGATAATTTAGCAGTCTGATAACATGATAACAGACATCATGAATTTTAAAGATGCCATTTTTTACGCTCGAACTTAATCATAATGAAAAGTTTGCTTGGTCGATTTGTTTTCAATATGTATTTTCGGACGGTACCAGTATCGGTTTCTTAATTGAATAACATGTTCCAAAGTGGCAAAGATTAGATTTTTGTATGAAGCAGTTGGAATTATCCTTTAAATAATTTCAATCTTCATGATGTAAGTTAATCATTCTAGCGTTTCAAAACAGTAATATAGGTTATTTGGTAATTATAGCAAAGGGAGGCAAATGCTGCATTGTGTTTGCCTAAATTAGATACCCATTCCAACTTCTACTCTACTGAACACAACATCGAATGCATAAATGAATGGTTATTTGACAATCTCATTGATAAAACTCGAATTTTTGTTAAACATAATATATGTTTCTTACATTAAAGCTTTGTTTGATAATTGATAAAGATTAAATCCTCATTATTTTTTACATCTAGATGTGAAAACTGTCTGACTGCAATACAAATTTAGTCAGACCAAGTCAAAATTTAACAGTCAGGACTGTCGGACCGACAGTTTTGCGATGACTGCTAATTATAAATTGGTTTTATCACGAAATACCATTTATATTTAGAAAAAGTAGCTGTTGAATTCAATGCAAAATAAGTTGTTAGCTTATCTTTCAGTTTAGATTTTGTCAAACAAAAACCTCACTAGAGCTATTTTTGAAGTAATTAAATGCAGTAAATAAGGATATAGATGAATTTAGTCTTCAGGAGTTATTTTGTATTATCAAACCTATTTTTATTGCTATGTTGTATTTGGTAATGGAACTGACTTTTAAGTTCAATTTCTTTTAATTGTTTTACAATTGTTTTGTGGGTATATGGGATCTATATATGTTCTCTGTCTGTGTGTGCATGATAACTGTTGATTTTTTTTCACATTTTCCTATATAGTTGATATAAACAGTATTTGCCAAAAAAACAACAACATTATGCTCTTATGTCCAGAATATTTTAGAGTAAGTTATGTGTTATCTTTTCGGTAAAGCTGCACTCTCACAGATTTACCGTTTTTACAACTTTTTTTATTTTTAGACTAGGAAATGGCAAATTTTTGCGTAGATATCTGTTAACCAATGATATAAGATTGCTGACAAAAAATCAGATAGATTTTCATATTTCCGTTACTAATGGTTTAAGAAAAATGCATAAAACATCAATTTTTGAACTTAAGTATGAAAATCTGCGATCTAATTCTTTTGTCAGCAGTCTTATATAACTGGTTTCTATGGATTTTCGCAATAATTGGCTCGTTCCAAGAAAAAAAAATATGTTGTCAAAACATTCAATCTGTGAGAGTGCAGTTTAACAGGTAGATGCTAATGTCAGATGGTAGTAAATATTACATAACATTCATGTAGCTAAGAAACATGTCAAAGAGCAGGGAAACTACGGTGGCTATGGAAGGTTGTCGATGTAATCTTTATGATCCCTTTTGGCGTTAGTATCCTTTAAATACATTCATTCATTAGGGTTTTATCCAGGTTTTGAAAAAGGGTATGGTGCTGCAGTGTGGGCACAGGGTGCTATGGGTGAAGGCGGTACATTGTATCGGGCTATGAGAACTTAAATATTATAAATTTGACAAAAAAATGTTACAAATGTGTTTAATTGAAGAAGTTTTAGGTTATGAAAGCCAGGTTTTTTAAGTGTGTATGTATTTATAATCATATATTAAGATTTTAAACAGAATAAAGGAAATATTATGTCATTATCAATTCTAAGAAGGAAGAAAGGTGCACATGCAGGTTTCCATGAGGGTAGAGGGGCGCTATAAAAATGAGCGGGAACAACACCTCCTATAACTCCTTAGCTAAAACCCTGCTCAGTTCAATATGCATGATGGTTGTTCTCAAAGTTCCAGGAATTTTAACATGAAATGAGCATATGTTGTTGAAAATGCTAGTAAATTGGTACAGATTCCGTTAAATGACATTGTTAGCAAATTGGCATATTTGATCAAACCATATCTTCATTTCAGTTTTCCATGATACATACCTTACTGTACTTTTGCTCAGGTCTCAACGTTAACAAAGAAAATATAATTATATATGTGTCAAAACATTCAATCTGTGAGAGTGCATTATTATATATAAAATATGTGATGTTTTTATTGTTATATTCTGTGAACTTCTAAAACAACCCTCGCACATCCTAGACAGGTGACAGCCATTGGGAAAATATGTCTCATTGAGTTAAAGATCTGTTGTTCATTGCATCAATAAAAAGAATATAAATTGGTTCAAGACTTCAATGTTAACGCTGTTCTATTTCAGTGCAAATCAATGACCCTGAAAACCCATCAGTACTGATTGAGGGTGTGCTGTTCCGGGCTCGATACCTGGGCTCAACCCAGCTCATATCCGAGGGCCAGCCATCCAAGGCCATGAGAATGATGCAGGCCCAGGAGGCGGTCGGCAGGATCAAGGTACGAAAGCTGGTGGAGTTGTTATATTTATTTAACAGGGCATTTTTTCTATCAACGGAGACAGATGCCTGTGCCCATGAATTTGAACATTTTGTTCTGATTCTTATAGTTTAAACAGTAAAATGCAACAATATGATGTCAATATAACATTTATATGTCTAAAGCTGTAGTTGGGTACAGCTCAGTTGAGTTGATAAAAAGAATAAATGACAGACAAAATAGTTCTGTTCCATTGTTTGAAATAAATTTTCAGGTGGGAACTATTTAGCAATAAAAAGAAAAAAACAACAACATAATTTTGAAAGGCATCCAAACTTGGTGAAAAATTGCTCTGTGTTTTTTTTTTCATTCCTTTTGCGTGACATACATGTAAGGTACCTTCCCAATGTATTCCTTTCATTCCTTAATAGTTATGTTCATAATACCTCTGTCAGTAGTTTTAACGGTCTGACTGTTCTTCATGTAAACATTTATTGTCTCTTCAGTTATTTTGGTCATTGATAAAAAATATATGAGGTGTATAATATAACATATTCTGAAAGAACATTGGTTTACATGAAAGCCAAGTAGAAACTTTGTCAGAATATTTCAAAAATGTAATGTATTAACGTAACACTTATTTTTACAAAACATGATCTTTTATTAACATTAAATTCTGACCAGGCGTCGGTAAGTTTTTTATTGTGTCTCATTGTAGAATGCATGACCGTTAGTTGAGATCTTTATGAATTGTGCATCTGTAAATTGTTCTCATGTATTTGGTTCAATAGTAACTATCGTAATTACATGTACAATGTATATCTAATTATGTTTTCGATAGAACTGTATAAAATGACTTATCTGTGAAACAAAAATCTTACCAGTAAAAAACTCTTATTTAATTTTGACAGCATCTCATGGTATTGTATAGACGTCAATCATGTTGTATTCCTACTGTATTGTCAGCTTTTTACCTATAGGAAGTTGAGCAAGGGAAATAACTGCATTTTACACTTTTTCAATCCATTTGCACAGAGTTGTCAAACATGGTCATGTTGTTTCATTGTTGTTGTATTTATTCTCCCTCAATAGAGAGCATATAAGTATCGCTTGTCTGCATCCATCTGTCTGTTCCCATTTCATGTCCACTCTGTAACTCTCAACTAGCTAAGGATTTTTTATAAAAAATGCCTTGCCTGCAATCAACCATAATATTTCTCTACCATCATCTTTTGTCGGCATTTGGAAAAAATAGTAATTTTATATCGTTAAATATATGACGGCGTTGTTGTGTTGCAAATTTTATAACCTTAGTCATAATTCAAGATATTCAAATGAAACTTGGTACACATGTTTCCAAAGACATTAGACACAGGTACAGCATTACTATTAACACTGGCTCTAATGACTGTTGAGTTAAGACCCTTTTTGATTGAAAAACAGTCGGTGTTCAGCGTCGTTTTGCTCCTGTTATTGCTTTCTTTTCTTCCTTATCAACTTTGTTGAGCATACTTCATTTCCAAAGATGGGCTTGTTGAAAACAGAACAAAATTAAACTGTTGTTTATATCAATCCTTTTACTCTTAAATGCACTGCATATCTCCAACACTTTTTTTTGAAAATGATTATGTGATTATGATGGATGACTTCTGGACACAACTTTGAATGATTGTGTCTCTGTAAACATTCTTTGTTTTACTGGTAGTTTAATAAGTTAATTTGAACCATGATTTTTCATTTTTGCTCTTTCTTTTCCAAATTTGGCTCCCGTCGATGGGCTTACATTGTTTTCAATGATAGCCATGTTTACAGAGTAATGTCCTCTTTTAGACTTAGAATTTGAAGAAAAAAATATTTCAAACTTAGAATAAGAAAGAAAAAATATTTTAAACTTAGAATAAGAAGGAAAAAATATTTTAAACTTAGAATAAGAAGGAAACAACATGGTGTCTGGATAATAATGGATTTAAATAAAAAAAATGGTACACTGGTTAAACTCTATAAAATACAGGTCAAGTTCTAATAAAATACAAGTCAAGTTCTAATTTGGTAACAATACACCAACTTTTGTCAGTTATGGCCGCTTTTCAACGAAATAAGTTACTATTTCTGTGTCCAGACATTGTGTCACGGTATTTGTCACTCCTGTGACAGCTGTAGTTATGCCCCCACAAAGTGGCGGCATATAGGGTTGCCCTTGTCCGTACGTACGTCTGTCTGTCTGTACGTACGTACGTCCCGAAGATTGTTTCCGATCTAATTCTTGAAAACCGTTTGTCCAATCCTCACCAAACTTTAAACACATGTTTGTGACCATAATATCTTGATCAAGTTCGATAGTCATGGAAATCGCTTTAGTCATTTAGGAGTTATGGCCCTTTTTTGCCAAAAATACTTCAAAAATATATGTTTCCAATCTAATTCTTGAAAAGTATGTGTCCAATCCTCACCAAACTTTACATACATGATTGTGACCATAATATCTTGATCAAGTTCGATAGCCATGGAAATCGCTTTTGTCATTTAGGAGTTACGGCCCTTTATGTGCAAAAAAAGACTTGAAAAATACGTCCTGAAGATTGTTTCCGATCTAATTCTTGAAAACTGTTTGTCCAATCCTCACCAAACTTTTAACACATGTTTGTGACCATAATATCTTGATCAAGTTCGATAGCCATGGAAATCGCTTTAATCATTTAGGAGTTAGGGCCCTTTATTTCCCAACAATACTTAAAAAATATCTTATCCGATCTAATTTTTGAAAAGGATGAATGGCGCCATATAACCTATACAGTCTTGCGATGCCGTAAAACCCAACTCAACTCAACTTATCCTATATGTGCAGATTATCCTGAATAATCATTATGGCTTATTTTCTGTGACAAAAAATCGAAGTGGGGGCATCCGTGTCCTATGGACACATTTTTTAATGTTAATTTAATTTGATTTGCAATGTCTATAAGATTTGAAATATAGAATACCTAACTGGTGTAAGGAGATGTAGTCAGTTTCCCACTTAATATTACACAAACTGAGACCACTGTATTTATATCTTAGATGTATTTTCTTTTGCCTTAGGATTCAGCCACAAATTCTCATCCCACTGTTGCATTATGTGTTGTTGTTTATGTACACCATTAAACTGTATTGATATTGGACCTTGCATCCATTTCTTTACCAAACTGCTAAGAAGAATGTTACTGTAATTTTTGTGTCTGTATTAAGTAAATGTTAAGTGAATAATGACTTCCAGAGTGTCCATTTGGAGCCAGAACATTTATGAACAACAGGAATTGTCTTGAATTATGGGTTAGAATATGTTTCTGTTTAGCCCACTTTACATATTTAAGGCCTTAAACAATGTCTTTGACTCTTTAATCTTGATGTTTCCATTTCACCTATTATAGGCCCCGGAAGGAGAAAATCAGCCTAGCACCGATGTCGACCTGTTTGTATCTACTGAGAAAATCATGGTCCTCAACACTGATCTACAGGTATGTTTGATATTTCTGTGAGAGTGGTTTAGTGGTACAGGTTTCCCCTTCTAGCCCCAGTGGTTGTGGGGTTGATTCTCCACCAGGGTGAGAGTGGTCTAGTGGTAAAGATGTGAGCCTCTCACAGAAGAAGTTTAGGGTTTGAGCCCCCCACCAGGGTGAGGGTGGTCTTGTGGTATAAGTGACCCCCTTCCTCCCAAGAGCTTGTGGGTTCAATCCCCACAAAAGTGAGAGTGGTCTAGTGTATGGTTGTCAATCTCTCACACAATAGGTTGAGGGTACGATCTCCATCAGGTTGAAAGTGGTCTAGTGATTTATGCGTCAGCCTCTCACACAAGAGTTTGAGGGTTTGATCCCCACCAGGGTGAGCGTGGTCATGTGGTACAAGTTACCCCCTCTCCCCCAAAGGATTATGGGTTCAATCCCCACAAAAGTGAGAGTGGTCTAGTGGTATAATTGTCAGTCTCTCACACAAACGTTTGAGGGTGCGATATTCACCAGGGTGGGAATGGTCTTGTGGTACAAGTGCCCCCATGTCACCCAAGAGGTTGGGGGGTTTGATCCCTACCAATGTGAGAGTGGTCCAATGGTATAGGTGTCAGTGGCTTACACAATAGGTTTAGGATGCGATATTCACCAAAGGGATCTCCACTAGCGTGAGAGGTGTCAGCTTCTCACATAAGGGATTGTGGGTTCAATTCCCACCAAAATGAGAGTGGTCTAGCGGTATTGGTGTCCGCCTCTCACCCAAGTTCAATCCCTGGTTTCTACCCAGGAAATGGAATCAAGCATTATTCTATAAGGTATCAGCTTTCAGCACAATTGAGCCAGAAAAAAATAGTCAACATTTTTTTTATGACTTGTTTTCACATTTTGATCCTCTTTCTATGTCTTGGAAAACAATTGTAATACCAGCTTTTTTTGCTCTTGTCTTGAAAATGAAATGATGATCAATGTCAGACTTTCTTGAGTCAATGTTTTTAGGCTTTTTGTCACCATAATAAGGGTCTAATGCATAATATAAATTATATGTATGGTTGTGACGTAAGACTCTCTGAGTACAGACTTTTTTCTTATCATTGAAGTCTTTTTTATATTGATAGGAAATTTGTCCAGTGCAGTGAAATTTCTCTTTCTATTTACTTGTGTCCATACTTCCTATACATTTTGTTGACAGGAAATAATGATGGACCATTCCCTGAGGACAATATCGTATATTGCGGACATCGGCGATATTCTTGTCATCATGGCACGTAGGCGCTTGATTGGCAGCCCAAGTGACACAGATTCAATGAGGCGACGAAAGCAGGCCAAAATCATTTGTCATGTCTTCGAGAGCGAAGAGGTAATTGGATTAACTAAGAATTCTCGGCTTATGTTTTCTTGATTGCCATAATGGTACTGCAATATTAAAACCAACATAGATGAAAGCAGGACAAATTCATTGTTTATGGGTTTGAAAGTGAAGTTAACTTTATTAACTTGGAACTCTCATCATACAGTTTATATTTTCTTGAAGTTTATTTAGGATTGCATTATTGAAGCAGAACTTTATATATGAGTATAGCCTCTTTTTAACCTTCTGTATGTACATCAACATTATTATGTTGTTTACAATCAACATGTGAATTTAATGATACAGACCCAACCATGTGTATATGGAATCACAAATACTCTACCCCTACACCCCCTACCCCCTCCCACCCCTACCCCTCCCACACACATGGCACACACGGACAGATTGAATTGCCATGCATGTTTTGCTGTTTGAAAAGAATGCAAAAATGCTTAAATATGGTGTTTATATAACTTGCAGTTCAGCATCTAATACACTTATGATGACAGTGCCAGTAGGGTATCGGAAAGTTTTACCAATTTCCCATAAAATATTGTAGGAAACTTCCTTAGCATTGATATCCCAAGTCCAATATAGCTCCCAGTTAGCTTTAGTAATTGTTTCTTTATCAAAGTCAGTAAAGCTCCCATCAATAACATTGATTGGTGATCAATCAAATCTGGCTTCAGGAAGGGTTCAATTTCCTGGCTAAAAGTATTATTACTGTTCATTTTAGCATACCAAACCTAAACCACATTGTAGCAATTTTTGCAGGTCTGGAAGGTTGTAGTTGAATACATATTCAATCTAACATGTTCAGATTGAATTCCAAAGTAAACTTCTACAGTAGATTATTTTATAACATGTAATGGGCATTTGACATGAATCATATGACATTTAAAGATACATTTCATGGAACAGTTAATAAATAAAAGATTTGAAAGCGATAAAGCGATAAAGGCTATATCCTTGGGCTAACATTACGCGCAGTGAAATATCAAGGATACGGCACTGGCAGATGAGTGGCAGATTTTAAAGCCTGCTTAAAACAATATTGCTTTTTGTGTCAATTTATTTACATCATGTTTTAAAACCAGTCACTTCAACAAATTTAATATCAATCTTACTTCTTGGCACAATTTTATGCTTCTGGTAAGTTTCTGTGGCCCTGTTCAATGAGATATAGAAGTTGTAAATCTTACCCTGCTCTAGAATGCTAGGGGACATCCGTAAAGTTACGGGCAAAATCTACATGATAAATGTTCTTAATATATATTAAAAGGCAATTTACGCCAAAAATGGGGTTACGTCTAAAAGTTTAGGATCTTGTGCCTTACAATCTTTAATGAAATAGGGCCCTTGTCTTATGCTTATGGGGGAGCATGAGTACCCAGAGAAAACCTACTTCAGTGTGTGTATACCACGTGATAAAATACGTCATACATGCTATGTCGGGAAGCTTAGAAAATAGCGAAGTCGCCGCAGGCAGGGTGACTTAATTGCCTAACTAGCCTGGTAGGTTGAGCCCTGAAAGTATTGCATTCCGACGTAGCATTTATGACGCAATTTATCACGTGGTATGCACACACTGCTACTTGTCTGGTTATCAAATTAACATGATTATACTCATGTTGTCTATATTCAGGTTCTGACTATTATATTTACAAGCTCCCGTAATAGTATTTTTAAAAGTAGTTGGCAATGGCCCGCTGTTGATGGGATTAAAATGGCTAACATGTCTCTTGAGATTCTTGTTCCTAGGGATCAGAAGTTCATTGATTATTGACGTGATATTGGTCTACAATGACTTAATTGTGTTGTTAGGCCATGTCACTGTTGGGGAAAAAAGTTCACAAAATTGCCATTTCATGTTCAAAGTGAGGGAGAACAATAAAGCAATCAGGATCAGCCAGCATGAATGACAGGGAGAATGGCTAGGCTTATTTTTCTCGGTCGAAACCTGCTATAAAATTCATTAGTAAAGAAAAAGAGTTTCGGTTCCACGACGCTTTTATCAATATTGGAGTTAGGATTGGAGCATGAAGCCTGCGACAGGGAATATATATATTATAATTGCACCGCTTGTGCTGTTTGGGAGGTTTAAAACAGTTGACTGCACTTTAGTGTATCAAATGAACATTTGATGAAAGTATTGTCTGAATTTTTTAATTGGAAAATAAATTGCTCATCTTGGATTAATTGGATGTCTAGGAAAGATCAATTAGATGGTGTATAATTTAGTAGTGTAGTTTTCTTGTGTATCAAAAATAGCATTGGAAGTATGAAATATCTTGGTCCGTGGGGAATTTTAGCTTGAATGTTTTCCAAGAAAAATTGTCAGTTTTTTCATATACTTGGTGTTGCAGTTGCCATGCACTACCTTAATTAATGGCCATAAAACACTTTGCCCAGCTGAAGTGTCTGTTTTCCATTGTCAGTCATTTACATTTTATTTCCTACTATAGATAAATTCAAGTAATTTTTTTTTATTGAAATGATACATTGCACATCTGGGGCCCGTATATATAAAGGATTTTAATGGTATCTTAAATCTGTATAAACTTCACCATATTACTTGTTTTATTTCCTCAAAGTTGTGTTCAGTTTTAATACAGGCTGAAGTTAATTTACTTAAATATGTAGCAAAATAATGAAACTATAAATCTAAGATAATTTTAATTTACGACTAAAACGGACAGATATCTTTATTGAAATGGTGTACTGTTACCATAGCAAAACAACATGCATTTGAAACTTGCAAAGACAACTTATTTCAATATCTTCTTAGTTTCTATAGCTTACTGTTCTTATCCGTGATTTTGCAAATTATTTCAGTCACTTATAAAAGAAATTAAACCAACAGTAAGTCAATGTGAAAAGTAAATAGGTAATTACACAAAGAAAAAACATGTTAGTTCTTTTTATTATTTCTTCACATGCATTTATACCAATTGAATTGGTCAAGTTGCAGTTTTTTAGTTTGCTCATTCAGGCAGAGTGACGGTCTTTGCTAGAGCTTACTTCAGGCTATTATAATCTTCCAGTGGCCAAAGGTATCGGCATTATTCTGTGTCCTATGGACTTGTTTCCAGCTTTGGAATATGGTGATAATATTGTGAAAACATATTACAAATGATCAAAGAGATAAATGTGATAGAATAGGATAAAACAATTATATTGACCAAGAATCTAAAGAAATTGAGATAGAATAAAAACTTTGATGTTTTGAAAATAAATATTTTCAATTTTAACACAAAGGACAAAGGAAAATTGTGGAAAATATTCAAAGAATTTGCACTTATAATAAGTTGACTCTTCGTCCAAGAAGGAAGCACCAAAACTAGAACTATATTAATGCAACCATGATATTTGGGACAGCTCACTCGCCATCAGTGGATGGCATTGACCAAGTGACACATGTTGACGTTATGTAAGGTGCTATTGTTACTGGGATAACTGAAATATTCTCCGCAATGGTGAGCCTCTCAGAGAGGATGTTTTCCATCGGTGGCAACATGCACGTGTCCTCGTGCAGCAACGCCAAGTATGAGCCGCTTGACCTCATTTTGGAAGCCCAGGAGGAGGTGAGCATTTACTTACCAAGAAGATATTAAGATATGAAAGATTACCATGTAGTATGAAACTGTTTTGTGTTTTTGGGTTGTGATTTGAAGCTTATTATTTGTTTTGCACAAATGATTGGCTTGGATCCAGAAAAAAAATCACAACCATGGAAATTAAGGATTTGAATGAACAAACCCATATCTTACAAAAGTTCTTAGCTTCAAATTTTATTTTACAAGGCTAGAGCAGGGCTTGGGGTTTGCTAATATCAATGGCTGCTTAACATTTAGTCACAAACTGTTTGGAGCCCTTTGGTTGTGATTTGAGACTAATAGTTTTTTTACATATATGAAAGGGTAGGATCTGCAATCACACTGTTTCCAAAGTTAATGATTTCAAATGCTTTTAAAATATGATATACAAAATGCAAACTATGTGTAGCTTCATGGCATGATTTTGTCTGCATCATATATACATTTTTGTACAACAACCAATCGTCAAGTCATTGTGTGGATGTCATTGAACTGAAGCAAAATCAGGTGAAAGTTTCTTCTTCTGTTATCTCAACAATTGTCTGAAAGAACTTTATGAAGCTAAAACATCTTATTATGCAAAGTTTGATCTTGATATGGCTTTGTGATGCTATGACCTTCACAGTATTGCACTGATCTTTTTTTGTGGCATAAATGCACTTGCTTTTTGGTTTTCCAATTCATTTAGAATTGAATTTAAAAAATAATACTTCAGCCCTAAAAAACCTATGATTCCAACTTAAGACTGACTGTCTTACATATAAGGTCAAGGTCACAGTCAAAGGTCAAATCTGTAATTATAAATTCATGAACATGACTTTAACTTTTAGTATGCCCTTGGATTTGGGAATAGCATACACATAGTTCATGCTCCAGAAGATCAGAATTAAATGATTTAACATATCAAAGGGAAGATCCAGGTCCCTTCTGCATCGAAACCAAAATAAGTCGAGGAGTCCAGCACTATAGGTCAAGGTCACACTAGGATTTCAGCTGGTATCTGCAATGTCAGTGCCTTGAGCAGTAGACAGTAGTGTTTCAAAGTAACATGTTTCAAATGCGGAGGACATAATTGTAACTGTTTAGTTTAAAAGCACTTGCAGGGGCCCCTACCAGTGAATACAATAGCATTTATAAGGGGCATTTTGATGCGTAGACAGAATTCGCTGAAGAATATTTATGAAAGTCATTTTGAAAAAAAATGCATTATCTAAGTAATTTCCGACCAAGTCTCTTTTGTGGTAATACTACCTCTATGAAAAAAATATCCAAGGCTGGGTGATAAACAGCCGGCCAATATATATATATATACTTCCATTCCACTTCTGTTCGGTAATACTATCATTGTGGAAAAAAATAATCTTTGATTGGGTCAAAATCAGCCAGCCAGTATGTATACTTTGATACCACATAGAAGTCTTTGTGTGAAACTCCCAAAACATGCTTGGATTTGGGATTTCATAGTAAATCATAACTGTATTATTTAAGCTGTATGATTTTTTGTAAAGCTTCAAGTCTCTGCTATATGGTATGAACATCATTTCTAACACTTTGTGTCACAAGTTTTGCATTTTTGGGGCAATATAGCCAAACTGTGCATTTCTAAAATAGTTATAAAATCAGACAACTAGCAAATTATTAGTTTAGTTATAAACTTTTTTTTATTTCACAACAATTGTTAGAAAGTTAAATAAACTAATATTAAAGTCACTATAGTTGGCACAATGTTGCGGGAGAGTGTGGTCATGTGTTGTGGGAGAACCCGGTGAAAACCCACTTGTTCGGATTGGTGACCACCAACCAAACTCACATGCTCCGAGACTGCAAATCAAACCCGGGTCTCCTTGATGAGAAATGAGTGCACTAACCACTTACATTATCAGCGGAGTAAATACTTCAAATGATATTTTGACTTTATGTATTCAATAAACAGAAAATTTGGTCATTTGTATTGCTAAGACGCCTTGACGAGGCTTCTTGTGGGTGTGATTTCTCCTAGTATTGTTTTTTTATTCATTAGACCATGAATGTGGGCGACACTAGGGTCTCATGACACTTTTCTGGTTGTACGGACTTAGCATACAATTTTCGAAAATATTCTTGTCTGAAACCAAATGTCCTAGACCTCAGACCTGCAGAATATTTGATAAATGGATTAACGCTTCTCTGTTACAAATTAACATCTTTGGGTAAATAATGTACTCATATATTGAACTTGCTAGGATTTGAAGAGTTAATAAAAGTGCTGTTTTGTTTAAGAAACAATGTTTGACCAGAGAAGAAGTCTGTAATCATCTTACAATATGATCCTTCTCTTCCATGACAGGTTAATGGCTTTTCATAGAAAATGATTAATGTCAAATTCACAGAAATACTTAATTCTGGGCCAAGGAAGAGGGCAAATGCAGTTAACATAAGAGACACTTAGAAAAACCATTTCTGGTAACATGTCAGTTCTGTGTAACTTATATCTTTGCTATGCATCGCAGTTTTCCTTTTTCAATGCTCTCATTGGAAGCTATATTTTTTGCAATAAATGCTTTATAAACCATACATTTTAATCTAAGCCTTTGCTCTCAATGAAGGGTTTTAAAAATATTTTTCCCGGCAACAAAGAGAGTGTGGTGAATGTCTATTGGTATGCTACTTGACTGTCAATGCAGGGGTCGCAGGTTTGATTCCTCGTATCAGCACCAACAAAAGTTACCATCTTCCAGAAGGGAAGTTAAATCAGGGTCCCGTCTGACAGTGTTATGCACTGGGTCACGTTAAAACCCCAGAATAGCTCTAACCAGCGTTTTATCCTGTAAGTGCCACAACCTTAACAAGACTAATACTCTCACTGGGTCTGCCGCCGATGGGTGAATTTTCCAGTTCCATGTGCACTACACTGTCTGTTGATGGATGAATTTCTGGTTTCCATGGCTATTAAAATAGGAACACTACACTGTCTGTTGATGGATGAATTTCTGGTTTCCATGGCTATTAAAATAGGAACACTACACTGTCTGTTGATGGATGAATTTCTGGTTTCCATGGCTATTAAAATAGGAACACTACACTGTCTGTTGATGGATGAATTTCTGGTTTCCATGGCTATTAAAATAGGAACACTACACTGTCTGTTGATGGATGAATTTCTGGTTTCCATGGCTATTAAAATAGGAACACTACACTGTCTGTCGATGGATGAATTTCTGGTTTCCATGGCTATTAAAATAGGAACACTACACTGTCTGTCGATGGATGAATTTCTGGTTTCCATGGCTATTAAAATAGGAACACTACACTGTCTGTCGATGGATTATTTCTGGTTTCCATGGCTATTAAAATAGGAACCCTACATTGTCTGTCAATTGATAATTTTCTAGTTTCTATGGGTATTAAAATGGGAAAACTACACCGTAGTTATCAAGGGTCTTTGTAAAAGTTATGATGTCTTTTTCTTTTCCAGAATGATTATACATTTCACAAAATAATGAACTTGTGCAGACTAATTGTTTACAAGGTGTTTCTGTCGAACAGAATTAAAACACCCACATATTTTCAGTTTTGAAATTTAGTTAGAGCTTATTTCGTTAGTGCAAACCAAAATTATGTTAGCAGACAGTTAAAGTTGGTAACATTTCAATTCTGAGTCCAATTATTTAAGTTTAAATATAACAATAAATGGTTGATAATGGTTTGTTTCAGTGAGATATTAATTATATGAGCAAAGTGAAAACAACTTTTGGTGTTCTTGTGATGAAAAAATTGTTATCTCAGTCTAACAGTCTTATACATTTTCTTTTATGCTAAAATTAAAGTCACTGAAATTGACATTTAATGTATTTATTCTGGAAAGTTTGCCAAATATATCGTTCATGTAACACCATTTTGGATAGTAAAAGTCATCGATCATCTGTCCCAGACAAGTGTGAGCTAACATATATTTTGAAAAGCTGATATTAATGTGCTAAAATTTCAAAATAAAATGATATCAAAATGGTTATTTCACTGTTTCTAAACAGTTAGAAATCATCTCACATATTTCTATTTACTACCGGAAAGCATGAAATAAATATACTTATTTCACTCATGGCATAACAAACTTGCATCAGTTCTTTGAAAATGCAGAGTCTACATGGAAGTATACCCTCACAAAGCAAATAGGGGGGGCATATAGGAGTGACCTTGTCGAGCGTTTATTTTGTTCAGTCAGTTGGTTTTGTCCCAATAACCACCTCTCATAAAAGTGTTTTGGGATTGAAAATCTAATTGGTACACATGTTTAACACCATAAAACACAGGTCAAGCTCAACTTTGGTTACAAAGCACTAATATTATTATAAAACTATGTCCCTTTTACTAATCAGAATTTGCAATAAAAATATAACAAATGACAGGTACAATAAGTAAAAATGTTACACTGGATATGCAATAAAATACAGGGCAAGTTTGAGTGTTGTTACAATCCACCAATGATTTACTGAGTTATGCCCCCTTTTCAAAGAAATATTTACCATTCCTGTGCCAAAGTAGCATGTGAGGTCCTCGACACTCCAGTGACAGCTCTAGTTGTCCATTGAAAAAAATAGCCATCACAATGTCTAAATTATTCATCAGCGATATTTGTTTAAGATATTAAGGAGATTTCCCAAGGGGATGTTTGCAGAATACTGATCTATCCAAGAAATTTGTAAATGAGACTTTTGAATGGAAATATTGATTTGATACCATATCGTAGCAAAAATTACATTTTATTCAGTTTTGCTCACAAAATCTATTAATAATGTATTTTTCCCCATATGTCTGTCCTTTTGGACATTGATATGGCTTGGTATTTCTGAATGTGGATCGCTAATTATCCTGATACAATTTGATAGCATTCAAAGTTCTCTGGTTGATGTATTATATATTATGCTATCATTATGACTGTGAGCTCGAAAAATGGCTGCTCTGTGTATATGCATCTGTCTGTGCATTAGTCTGTCCATCTGTAAAATTTTGGCTTGTCTGGGCTTTATCTTGGCCATGCATTTTAAAATGACTTTGTACAAATGTTCACCATAAGAAGGAAAGGTGTCATGTGCAAGACCCATGCCTGTAGGTCAAGGTCACAATTAGTGGTCATTTGTCAGAATTTCTTGTATGTTGGTTTGTCTGGGCTGTACACTGCCATGCATTGGGGGATTTTTAAAAACTGGCCACATTAATGATCACCATGAGAAGAAGACTTGATGCATGCAAGACCCACATTTGTAGGTCAAAGATCAAGGTCACACTCAAAGGTCATTCCTCAAAATTATGTTTTGTCGGGGCTGTAACTTGGTCATGCATTCGGGAATTTAAAGATGTTTGGCACAAATGTTCAACATGAGAAGAGGACATGTTGCATGCAAGACCCATATAGGTGGGTCAAAGATCAAGGTCACACTCAAGAGTCAAAAGTCAGATTACCTTTTTCTTGTTTTTGTTAGTTTGACATAACATCAGTGTCAATTTCCAAACAATCACATTCAAGGTAGAAAAACAGCTTTCATGTTTGTAACAATGGCGGTCTCCACATCATTGGAGATTCATCAAAGAACATCTAGTCAGCCCAAATCAGCAGTTCCCAAAAGAATGAAAAGAATAACATGATGTGGAAATCAACAAGCAATATAGAGTATAAATTGGAAACAGTGCTCATCAATTTGAAATGTTTATCTAATTTCTGCACAGAGTGTTTAATTCTGACATCTTCCCATAATATTTGTTGAGAATATAAACTAAGGCATTTTTTTGAAGAAACAGCAAGGAAAACAGGCAAAATTCATTGACTTTTTGATGTTTTAATGATTGTTTTAACAATCAAATGTTAAGACAGAACGCAAGTTTAAAGTAGCGGTTGAAATGTAAATATTTTAGTTATTTAATATACATTTCTATGTATAATGCTATCAAAGGTTGTGATTGAATGCACGTATGTATTGTTGGTAAAATGTTAAAATAATTTGCAAATCTGAAACAATCTTTCTGAGAATCAAACTTACGTTACCCAAGTGAGTGATAGAAATAGATGGCATCCAAATTTGGACAGAACAATACTATGATCAAAAGTGCTATTAAATTAATGATGCTGAAATACCACGTATATCATTGTTAAGTGTTGAAATTTAAAGCTATCAGACAATTTCTGCTGTTTTTACAGCGGCAAAACAACTCCTAATTGGAAATTTAAACCATGTAATAACCAGATTATCTCAACGTGCTGTGCATGCTAAAACACATTAAAACGAACTGCACCATTTGTTTAATTTTGCAATGGTTGTAATGTTTAGACATATTTAGACACATCGTTATCTTGTAGTTAAAAATCTAGAACAGAAATATCAAGAAAATAACGATAGTAATTTTAAATCTAAATAATTGTCTTTTTGCATTTGGGCTGCGTCCTCTTGAACTACCTCACCTGTTTTAAGATATATCAACATCAAGCAAAATCAATCTATCTAAAGGAAATTTTGCACATTATTAAAGAGGAAAGTTTCTGAAATTCTTGTTATATGTATAAATGTGATTATTACCTCAGACGTTTTATATACTGTATCAGTGTATTTTTTTAAGTATAGTGTTTGTTTTCAAGAATTACTTTTATTGACTTCCTTTTTCTGAGCCCCCGGGTCAATTTCAATCAACTTCACTGATTTATTCTTTGCTGGTCCTCTTTAAAAGATGTTTCATGCAAAACTGGCATACTAAAAATGAACATTTTATTTTGTATTACATTGGAATGTTTCATTGGTGATTTTCTTCCAAGGATGTTTTAGCTGTTTCATTTTGCCAAAAAGATGGATGCAAGGAGCCAAGGCCTGTGTTGCCTATAAATATATTGTTAGAGATGGATGCAAATGATTTCAGAGGAATTTTCCTTTATGAGTGACCCTCTTAAAAACTAAAGCTTATTCCTAAGGGCCTGGTTCATTAAAAAGTAAGGCTTAAGAATGTAACTTCAAGACATAATCCTTATTTTGGCAAAAAATGCTTTTCAATAAAAATATTGTATGAACATTATGATTTATTTTAAAGATTCACCTGTTACTTTACAGTGCCCACAAGCAGTTTTAAGCAGCGTTAGGTTTACCACTAACTTTGAAATGGGCTCCTAGTGAGCGCTTGTAGATCTTCTTAGAGTATAGATGATAACACTTTAAATAACATTTGTTTAAACCAGTCCAATCAGAAATGGCCCATCCCACGTCTAGGTTGCTTATGCATATACAGTGTTGACCTTTAACAATACAACATTGAAAAAAATCCCCTTGTCTGAAAGCAAAGAGGCTTGAATAAATTTTTGAGTTTCACCATCAAGACCAGTCTCTTGCTGGGTTGTAAATCAAGATTAATGAAATATCAACAGAAATGGAAGAAAATCTCCTCGTTCCTATCTGTCTTGTCAGGGCTGGTATCATCCATGCATACAAATGTATGACTTACTGAAAAAAAAAAGGACAAAAATCTAATATAGACAATTTGAAGTCTTAGGGACTTCAACTTCCGGGATATTGATTTAACAATCTGCTTTAATACCAAAGAGTGATTCCTCGGCAACATGGGGTTAAGAAAACAAAATAGAATTTGTTTATCCTGGGACAGTTATTTGATTGCTGATGAAGATTGGATGGGTCTGATGTGATTTCATTGATTGGAGAGTTTGCTTGATTACTGGTCAGGGCAACTGATTTCGGGTTAACTGTATGCTGATTGCCCCGTGCTGGACAGGCAATAAACCAGTCTTCATGGGCTATTTCATCTTGGCAGCATCATGGGAATTTTGAACATATTGTTCTCTTGGATCTCAACTAGCGATAGATTGCTTTGTTAGGGTTTTGGAAGATGTAAGATTTGCATTTTCAAAAGTATTTCCTGGAGTGTCCAGCAATAGATGGCAATGTGTTTTAATTAGAAAATGGAGCCCAGAGACATTAACCGGAATGAACAGACTCTTTTTATGATACAGCGGAAATGATTATGTCAATACTCTTTCTCTTCCTAGACTGTCACAAATGACTAGTTTCTCCCGAGATGGCCAGTGCCCACATATGTATCATATTTAGCTAATAGCAGGAATTCTATATTGTCATTCATAGTTTTCCCTTATGTGAGCTGAAAATTATATAAGGTATACCTTATCCACTCCTCAATTTAATTTCAAGTTTGTTTCGTTTTATCAATGTATACCACAAGTCTCCCTGTGTGGAAACTAATGATTCCATATTTTTTCCTTTTTCATAAAATCCATTCACCAATGCCCCTTCCATTCCCTGTTCACCAATCCTGCCATCCATTCCCTATTCACCAATGTCCTCTTCCATTCCCTGTTCACCAATCCTGCCATTTTTTCCCTATTCACCAATGCCCCCTTCCATTCCCTGTTCACCTACCCTGCCATCTATTCCCTATTCACCAATGCCCCCTTCCATTCCCTTTTCACCTACCCTGCCATCTATTCCCTATTCACTAATGGGCCCTTACATTCCTTGTTCACCGATCCTGCCATCTATTCCCTATTCACTAATGCCCCTTCCATTCCCTGTTCACCAATCCTGTCATCTATTCCCTATTCACTATACTCTTTCCATCCCCTTTTGATTAACCCTACCATCTATACCCTTTTGCAAGGTTCCCTTCCTATTCACTGCTATCTAGTCCCTATTCACAATACTTTCTTACATCCCCTGTTCACCGACCATGCCATCAATTCCCTATTCATCAATGCTCCCTTTCATTTCCTGTTCACCAATTATGCCATTCCTTCCCTGTTCACTAATGATCCAGGTTGTTTTCAGGCCCAGGTGATTACCCAGATGATAGCCCAGTCTATTTGCCTTCATGGAGTTTCTATGGGTTGATGGTATAAGTGGTTAAGCCCTCCTAAAGGAGACAAACAGTCCCAGTCTATCAAGTGATTGCTTACCTACCATTTTATTCCCTGTTCACATACCAATCCTCTCATCTATTTTTAGGCACAGCTGATAGCTCAGTCTATCGGGCAGGCATTCCAGGTGGCCTATATGGAGTTTCTGAAGGCCAATGGTATTGAGGACCAGGGCCTGCTTAAGGAGATAGACTACCAGGAAGTGCTCAACCAGCAGCAGATATATGGGGAGGAGCTGTCTATGTTTTCAAACAAGGAAAACCAGAAAGAGGTAATATTAAAAAGCATTACTAGCTTATTAGGATGCAAAACAATCATGCTACAAGGTAAGAGAAACTGGATTTTGTTTCACTGTAACTTTCTCTGTGTGTTTTTCAAGAGTCACGTAGAAAGGGCTTTAACAGGTGATAGAAAATACTTAAAAATAAGTTTCATTCTCAATTGGAAACAGTATTTTTAATCTGTAATTATACAGTATTTTTTTATGGAAGCTTAAGTTGTTATTGATAATTATTTTAGCTATAAAAGTCAGATCAGGTTTAAACCCTGGTCCTAGACAACACGAGTCCCACTGCAACCTGATTTAACTGTGGACAACTCATTAAGCTTGGTAATACATATTGGTTTCCGAACAGGTGCTCTTTCTCAAAGTAAAGGGAGAGCAGTTTGGCGTGGTGATTGTAGAGTAGGGCTGGGGTTCTATGGTGATGACATTGGTAGGACCAAAATTGAGTCCCTTTGGCCATGCAACCTGTGGACAATTCCAATTATAATCGTGGCCAACATGAGTCCCACTGCCATGCTTTCTGCCATGCACAACTTAACCCCCCTGATATATTGTTTTTCCCACCAGGTGATTGTACCTAAAGTGAAGGGAGAGCAGTTGGGCGTGGTGATTGTGGAATCAGGCTGGGGATCGATGGTGCCGACAGTGGTCCTGGCCAACATGAGTCCCACTGGTCCTTCGGCCCGCTGTGGACAACTCAACATTGGTGACCAGATCATTTCTGTCAACGGCATCAGTCTTGTCGGCCTGCCCCTCTCAGCCTGCCAGTCTAACATCAAGGTAAGTGAGACATCATGTTCACTCAGTAAAAATATTCAACACAATTTGTTTTTAATGGCAAGTCTGGAGAATACCCATTTTAACATAAAGTTCATAAATATGTTTTATTGGAATGCATTGCATTGCATTAATGTTTATGGAAATGATACAGTCTGCATTATGCTCTTGATTTATTATTAATACTTGAGAAATGGTTTTTGACTTAATTAGATGGTAAGACAAGGTTTCTATTGCAAGTTTCAGGTATTAATTTGTCTAAGCTGTTAGGGAAAATATATTTGCTAAGAATTTGTATAAAACAACATCTTTTGATCCAAAATAAGTATAAAACCTATAAGTCTTATATTTATGTCCTTTAAAGAATAATGATTGTAGATTCAGAGAGAAAGCTAATATAGTGGAATTACAGAGAAGATTTACTTCATTCTAAGCCTAGTGAAGCCTTCTTATGCCAATACTTTTAAAATCATCTTTGAGCAAGAAATTAAGTTTTCTTTAAGTTACACATTTTAAATAGAGTTTAATTACTTGTACCAGTGTGCCTTACGATTGTTTGAAATAAAGATAACAAATGCTATTTCTGAAATGTTATTCTTATCTTTGTTTTCAAAGATTTTCTTTTAAGTTATAACCAAAGCCTTTGGGTATGGCAGTGCAAAAACCTTGGTTGTAACTTGAAGTTTTCAAGACATTTGCCTGAAACTTAGTACACATGTTACCAGTGACAATACCCATGTATGTAGCAAGGCCCTGAACTTATTTTGTATTGATTGAGTTATGTCCCATGATTCATAGAGTAACAGATGGGGTTTGCATGTTACCAGTGACAATACACACATATATAGCAAGGGCCTGAACTCATTGGGTATTGATTGAGTTATATCCCTTGATTAATAGAATAAAAGATGGGGATTGCATGTTACCAGTGACAATATCTAAATATGTAGAAAGGGCCTGAACTCATTTTGGAATGATTGAGTTATATCCCTTGATTCATAGAGTAACAGATGGGTGTTGCATGTTACCAGTGACAATACACACATATTATGTAGCAAGGGCCGAAACTTATTTCAGAACGATTGACATTGGGTTGACATTTTACTAGTGTGCTCCTCTTGTGTTCAGACTTCATTTTCTATCATCGCTGATCATGTTTGTTATTATTTGTCTGAGAATATTTTTTCCAAGACCAATACCGGTTTATCTGAAAACACTATTTATAGCTTTGGACTTGCAGGACCGAAATAAATATACAATATTTCAATTACGGTGTAGACTCCTGTTGGAAGAAGGTGCTGCATCACACCAGGACATACAGATATTGATGCTTTCTTTCAATGCTTAACAATGGATGTGGCACCTACCCAATAAAATCAATGAAGCTGATATTTTTTTCTGGGACAACATCTAATGTCTGCCAACCCGCCAATATATTACTGGAAGCTGCCTTTCCAAGTGATTGATGGGCCCGTCATCTAACCCCGATCTTTTTCATCGGTGTAATATCGTAAATGGAAGAAAATGATCTTCAGTAAATACTTCTGTAAAGTTTCATTGCTTTTTATTTGATACTTGAGCGCTCAGTCTTTTTTCCCAGCCTCTTTTCATGGTTGATTATTAAAGTCAATAACTTTGCCTTCTACGATCTCTTTACTGCTATAATGAGTTCTTTCATGTTGTTTGAATTAAATCTTATTATTTTGCATGGCAGAAGCGATATGAGAGTTGAAAAAGTTTGTCTCAGGCCTTTTAAGTTTGCTTCAAGTATTCTCACATGTGATCAATAATGAACCCTGTTCAAAAATATTAAAACCCATTAGTGTCAAATACTCAAACCCATTAGTGTCAAATACTCAAACCCATTAGTGTCAAATACTCAAACCAAACCCATTAGTGTCAAATACATGTAAAATGAAATTAAATGTTAAAGCTGCACTCTCACAGATTGACCATTTTAACAACTTTTTTATTTTTTGTCTTGGAAAAAGCAAAACTTTGCGTAAATATCTGCAAACTAATGATATAAGATTGCTGACAAAAAATCAGATCGTAGATTTTCATATTTCCGTTCTAAAATTGCTACTAACGGTTTAAGAAAAATGTATAAAACATCAATTTTTTAACTTAAATATAAAAATCTGAAATCTGATTTTTTGTCAGCAATCTTATATCATTAGTTTCCATGGATTTTTGCCAAAATTGGCTCGTTCCAAGACAAAAAATAAAAAAGTTGTCAAAAAGTTTAATCTGTGAGAGTGCAGCTTTAATACAGCATTTAATAATAAAATCAGCTTTGAAATTAATTCTAGTTTACATGGTATCTGTAATAGACTCTTAACCATATATTGAAGGGCTAAGCATTTTAGAAAAAAAAAAGATTGACTTACAAGACATCCATAAATTCTATTTATTTCTCAATTTAATGGGGAGGGGGGGGGATCTCAAAGTCATAACAGTCGCAGAAGGGGCATTATCAAGAATAGGGGAATTGTTTTCATTATTATCAGCTCCTATGTCTATTACCAAAATAGAATAAACAAGTTAATACTCAAGTAGATTAACATCAACTCCACTGTCTACAACCTATCTAGAATTAATAAGTTTATCAACTGTTATGATGTATTTCAGGGTACCCGACACCAGACAGTTGTGAAACTCACAGTGGTCCCCTGCCCACCAGTTGTCGAGGTGTTGATAAAGAGGCCAGACGTCAAGTATCAGCTGGGCTTTAGTGTACAGAATGGGGTGGTGAGTCCTGCTCAGATGCTCCATATGGCCTGAGAAAAATTACTTTTTGACAAATATTCTGCCTCAGCGAAACATGGTGAAAAGTCACAAAATTGAAATGTCACATATGCCTATTCTATAAAAATGAATAAAATCTGCCAATCCCGCCAAAAAAACTTATCTGCATCAAAAAAATGATATTAAAAATATCTGGCCTATCTTTACATGAACTGAGTTGTGTTGAAATAAACATGGAATTAATGGGCTTATGCAGCTATTGGGCTGTTTATTCTTGGTTAGATGTGTCAAAAGTGTCGAAGACTTGGTCACAGCAGTGATTTGGGGAGGCTTGAAAGTATTTGATTTATCCAGTTCATTTAATTCAATTGGTTTTATGTGTTCAGTGCCGAAAAAGAGAGAAGAACCATTTACATTCCTCAGACAAGCTTGACATTTGACAAGGGAAAATTGTTTGAACAGTCTTAAAGTCTTATTAAGTACAGCTGCATACTTGTGTTAAGCAAGATCTAAGTCCCTTTGATGACAAATTGATTGTCTATTGATTGTTAATTGATTGTATAATACAAACATGTGCATCTTGCCAATATCATAAAATGCAGTGCAATCAGACCTTTTATATTTTTCCTCTTAGAAACTTGGAAAGGTCAATTATTCCTGGAATTGTTTTGTGTCCGGGAGTAGCCAATAGTGCATTCTAAGCTGAATTTGCGACAGCCTTCTGTACTTGTTTGTGTTGTTCATTCAAAAGGAAACTTGTACTTTTTCACAAATGTATCCTGTTTGAGTGCTTATGGGAAGCCAGGCTGATTAGATTGGGTGACATTTATTCAAAAAGGGCGCTGTCCTGTACTTTACTTTAATAGTAACTGACAAATAAAAACTTTAATCATTTTAGATATGCAGTCTGTTAAGAGGCGGAATAGCAGAGCGAGGAGGAGTGAGAGTTGGTCACAGGATTATTGAGATCAACAACCAGTCAGTGGTCGCTGTGCCGCATGAGAAAATTGTCTCTCTTCTAGCTAACTCTGTCGGAGAGGTAAGTTATTGTAGAGATTATAGTTATTGTGATCCTCATAGTAATTAAGGTATCCATTATATGTAGAGAAATCATTAGTTGTTCCATTAAGTGTGATTGTAGGCTATTCCATTAGATATTAAGAATGGTTACTCGGAGGAGCCTACTTAACTTACATCTAAAAGTTTTCCTATGTATTTGTTAGGACAAGATGAGTAATATGATTATATGTTACAGCATTCATTCTGGAACCCATTTTATCTATTAGGGAAATAAATCTCTGGTTCTATTTTAGAGGAAGATACTCATAATCTTCTGTAACGAGTACATGTATTCATTAACTCATTGACTGTTGTATTTCAGATCCACATGAAGACAATGCCAACCTCGATATTCCGATTGCTCACCGGTCAAGAGACGCCCCACTACTTATAGCGAGAATCTCAACCCCATCAGGAGATTTGGAGCATGACATTCAATCTCAGCCTCTCAGCCCTGCCTCGTTCCTGCACATTCAATGCACTGCAACCGCCTTACACGTGGGCCTGCTTATATGTAATGTAGGAAGCACACAGTGGACACAGTGCTGTGGCTTAAACGGGGTTGTTGTCATTTATAGTTATGGATATACATTGTATATTTCATTATTTGTAAACAGTATGACCTGTGCAACATACAGCTTGCTTTTCTTATTTCAAGCTCTTGAGATATGGTTTAAGGCCTGCTACATGATTATAGCTATGAGGTGCATACTTGATTGTAGTTTTACTGCCAAGGAGTAAAATTTCTAGTCTTTAATACAATCTATTATACAATCCATTTGTCAAAGGAGAGAGGAGTTAATGTTATAAATATGTTCTGCTTTAAAACATTTCTGTAAGTTTAATCATTGCTTTGTTTGGTAGGTTGACATTGACCAACATATGGCACTGATTTGTTGTTGATTTAGAAGGTAAAGGTCATTATTAAATGATTTCAGATGTGGAATCAGACATTAATAAGTTTTTTGGTATATTGGTCTAGTTTGATCTATAGGGTATAGCCGTATAGGTTACTGCTATCATTAGGGTGAATAGCAATTCCACAGAATCAAAGGATTATTTGTCATTATGCTTGATGGAAAAGTTGACTGAAAGGTTAATAGAAATATTAGGGGAAAATGTGCAAGTTAAATATAACGAAACCTATCATCATGATTGGGATGAAATTCTATTTGTTGGCACACAGTATTCTATTGAAGAAATTTTATTTAATTATTCAGTACACAAACAAATCATCTCAAAAGGTTAACACTGAAAACTGTGGATGCAATATTTAGTGTATAGTTTTCAATGCAACTGGGATGTAATTCAGGAAAAAAAAGGAAATAAAAAAAAAAAAAATACTGATTAAAAAAATGAATTACTGATTTAAAAGAGCTAGCTGCTTGCTTCTGGTTGTTATGTTATATGTTGGTTAGTATTGACACTCCAGTTTGCCTCAAATTTAAAGATAGGAGAGTCTTCAAAGGAGATTGGATGCTTCACCTTATTGGAGGCCTTTAGGGGCCCCCAAGCACCTCGCTGAAATGGTTTCAGCCCTTCCCCTGCAGGTCAATCGCATCCCTGATACTAGTTTGCAATGTTAGTTTGACACTGTTATAGATATATATCTGGGATCTAGACAAAGAAGAATCCCCCTAAACTAGGTATTTACAGGCCTGTTTATTGTGCAATATAATTAAACTGTGTGATTTAAAATGATGTGCTAAACCATGTTCAATGTATGAATTATAAAAAAAAATCAGTTTATGTTGTTTGAAACATGAGTGCTTGTATGTATGATATTTATTGTAATTGTCAGCATAAACGGTGGTGAGAATTGGATGTGGTTGGATATGTTTGTGCATGTAAATTTTTAAATACAGATATACCCAGTTTTGATGAAATATTTGTATTGCTAACTGTTTTCAAATGTTTATCAATGTATTGGTGATATACATGTACCTGTATTATAGACTGACTTTATTGTAACTGTTCATTATCATATACTTTATAATTTTCAATATTATGTGTTAAGATTTAACCATTGAAAGTAGTCAATATCGTATTGAGAATAATTCTTCAGGGTTGTGTAACAATATTCCATGTTTATGTTGCCTGTATGCATGCAATCCACCGTTAGTAGTAAAGGGGCATTATAAAATATATAATGTGATAAGTTTAACATAAAAGGCCAGGAGACATATTTATATCATTTTTCTGTTCATGGACCATTACAAAAAATTATTTTTTTTCAATTTAAGTTGTATATTGAAATTTTCTTAAGGTCAGTTTCATTATTTCAATACATATAAAAACAATGATCATAAAATACATGCTATGATAAAATGACCCCTTAAATACTATTGTGAAGCCTGTATTTAGTAACTCCTAAGATGTGTACATTGTATATGGAAAGAATGATCATACAATACAACCTTTGGTAAGTGAGAAGCAATTCTATCGAGTAACTCCGTAGTCATGTACATTTATCTCACATAAACATACAACAATACGAACGTCCTCTTGTGACTGCCGGCGTTCTGGGCCTCATTAATCTTCCTTGGCACAAAACCATTACAGTACACCCCTCCTCATGAATGATGCATTGCAATTTGCTACTTTACAAATTAAGTACAGATTGCTGACGCAGTGTGTGTTGATATTTGGATATATTTTGTTGCAAAATGACAATACCATTTATTGATTATGAACTCCTGGGCGGGTATTCGTAAAACACCTGTTTCCTTAAATTCATATAGTCAAATTCTTGATGATAAAAGATGTATTTTCATTCAAATCAATGAACATAAAGTATTTCAGGTATTATCAAGTTATTATATCATACAATCAAAGTGATACTTAACTGGCTTCTGTTAGGAAATGATTGAAGATGTTTTATGAATACCGACCCATGTTAATTATTGATGTTGTGTTGTGCTTAATTCACTGCAGTATGACATTCCTACATGGTTGTTATGATGTGAAGAGAAAACTTGGAGTAGGGTTTATCTGCTTTAATTGTCTTTCATTAAATGTGACAATAAAACCACAAAACATTCAGATCTTCCTTATTCACATACTCATGCTGTTCTGTTTGGGCTGTTATACATATAACTATGGCTGCTATAACCTGAATCCCTCAAATTGAATATGTCGCCGGCTTGATGTGCCCACTTTTTAGAACAATTAATTCATGTAACTCGTGAGATATATTTCACATTTGAACTTGATCAGCTTATTTCAAACAATGCAATAGGGATGAGTTTGTCAAATTGGGTATAAGTGTGAACTGGCAGGCCACGATGACACAGGACTAAGTGATCTCTGTAAGTGTGCCATGCCATGCAGGTGACGTATAAATATGTATAAATCACAATATGATATCATTTCTTGAATCCATATAGATTTATGCCCAGCTATTTCTCAGTTGATCTTTGATTTAAGTTGGACATGTAATGATGTAACGGTAAAAATCCAATATCTTCAATCGCATAGATTGATAAATCCAAAGAAACAGGCCATCTGACTCTGGATTAATTCCTTTTGGTCATCAGGTTGAGCTATGAAGTCCTGGAATTTGCCATGCCAGTTAGAGCAGTTGCATGTCAGCTCTTGATCAACATGAAAACTTCTACACATGAATACAAAGTCATATTTACACCTCAAGTTCCATTCCTTAAATGAACTGCCTTTCGGCAATTGCGTTCATCAATCGATGAACACAACATCTTCAGATATGTTCGGATCGCATAACAATATACATGAAAATTATTGATCTGGTTATTGTTTGTAGTGTCAGCAGGTCCGGTAAAATATACAATAAACATTTTAGAAAGTGCTAAGTTATTATATTTTAAACGATTTGTTGCCAAAAGTGTTTCAATTTTACGTTTAAAAGTGATTTCAAGTGGTTGATCTTTTCCCGCGTTATTGTGACGTCATTTGAAAAAAAATGTTTCCAGTAACAGTCGGGTCGTCCTATTTACAGAATGGGTAAAACAGGATTACTGAAAGGTAATCCGAAATGAAATTAAGTATTTTTTTAACGTTTCTTGAATAAAATAATGAACTATTGGTGTAAATATAAGGAATGAATTGCGGGGTTGCCTTCTGACTCCACACACTTAGACCAGCCCAATTGCGTTCATACCCCAATAATGACATCAACCCCGCAATTCATTCCTTAATTGACCAAGTTTGTTTTGCTTGTGTAGCATCCTTTACCAAGTGCTCAATGTGAGCTATTGTGATCAGACTATGTACATTGTCCGTTGTCAACAATTGCTTTAAACAACATCTCCTAAACAGCATACAGAATTTTTATGAAACTTCACACAGTTGTTGCTTGGGTGGTGCCCTTTCAAAATTGTTGAATGAAATAAATTTCATGGCAAACTGGTTGCCATGGCAGCCAAAATGATATTTTTTATCAATGTGCTTAAATGAAATTGACTGTGCCCTTTTGACCTACTTTCTTATTTTTGAAGGTATAGCAATGCAATTTGAACCATGTGTCCTTGGATGACCTTGATTGTGACCTTTTGACCTACTTTGTTATTTTGAGGCTACAACAATGACATTTAGACTTTGTATACAATTTTGAAAACAAGTCTATATTGCACTTAGATGACCTTGACTGTGATCTTTTGACCTTCTTTCCTATTTTTGAAACTACTGCAATGCAATTTGAACCATATGTAGTTTTGTAAACATATAATATCAGTATTGACATAGACAGGTGACTTTTTTACCTACTTTTTTATTTTTGAAGCTACAGCAGTGAAATTCAGACCAAGTGTAGAGTTATGAAAATAAATATCATGTGTAGATATTGTTATGTGGCAGTGTCAGGGCCACTACCAAGACTGTTCAAACTATGCCTCAGGTTCAAAATGGCCCCGCCCCGAGGGTCACCTGTGTTATACACATAGAGATAAAAAAGAAAAAACTTTAAATCTTTGTCTGAAAAGGTTAAGTGTGTGTAACATTGTCTAATGGAAAAAAAGGTTTAAAACTTTCACTCAAGAGTGATTTAGGGCCATCATGGCCCTCTTGTTTTACTTAAGTCATTGCATATCCTTTCCATACTGGCTTAAACATTACAGTTAATGCCTTTACAATTTTTCTCTCCTCACAACTGGGGCAAACTTAAAGACAAACTACTGTAACATGATAAAACAGACATCAATTATGCTTACATCTTGAACAACACTTTTTGATCCAAATAACTTTCTTAAAGGCTTTCAGTTTATATGAATAACATAAAAAAACATGCAATAGGCAGTTTAGGAATTATAAAATATTACATATTGTCTTATATTTTCGATATACAAAGATGACAAAACATGTTGTTATGATGTAGATAACCAAACGAAAATAATCGCCAATAAAATCCTCTTGGGTTTCTATGACAAACTGGAACCAGTTTTGAGGAGATGAATTTTATGCACGTTTTACATCGCTTTAAGCAATCCCTGATAAAATCTGCCAGAAAATGAGACAAGTTAATGTGTACGGTTCTTAACATTGTAGTCTTTCCAATCTAAGATTGCCCAAGATTTGAGGAAAACCAAAATACATTTTTTCTACTCCTTGACTGGGGCATAGAAGATCTACAATCTGCATGTTAAACCTGTGGTTACTTTCTGGCGACAGGGCTTATCCTTCCCCATTCTTTTTGTATTTGTCAACTTATTCCATTCAACTATTTGCATTCAGGTCATTGCTTTGGTGAAAAGGTCTATGTTGTCCTCTAATGGTGCTCTCTACGCAACTTGCCACACATCAACAAGTCCATGGTCACCAACTCTCATTTATATCGCCAAGTTTCAGAAAGCATATAATCTTTTAAAACTTTTTTAACCAAATTGTGTTCACATCAAAGGATATATGTCTATATGACTCGATATGGAAATCAATCAGTTATGACCCCTTTAGGAAGAGCATGATTTCTTTTAGCGACTCACCTTCCCATGTTACACTACAAATCAGTGAAGTTTGAACTCTAATTAATAGTAAAACATTTCTGACTGACACAAATCCATATTGTATATTGTTGAGCTGTAGGTGTCAACATGCACAACACACGTGGTGCTCTACAACTCTGTAAATTTAAGTGAAATCCCATCAACAACAAAATAATAATTTGGAGGGGGGGGGGGGGGGGGCATTAAATTGCGCAAACAGAAGGTAAAGTCACAGTCTAGAGATCCGTCATATTATTTTTTATTGAACAGCACAATTTCACCTCATCGTAAAAAAAAAAATATGTCGGACCAACTCAACAGTTCTGTTCGGTCGAAGCTAATTCTTCCAGAAGTGCATTATAGCCAGATATTTCATTGGACTGTGGTAACAAATTACCAAACTAATACAGTATACATGTAAGTGATGCTATGCAGACCTGCCTTGATGCCATTATAAAACAATAAAATTTAAACATCTGTTGTAAGCAGTGAAAACTTTGCAGCTGGCTCGTTTGACGGAGCTTACAGCAATTACTAGTATTCTTAGATTTAATACGATTTAACTAGTAATTAATTTCATCTGGTTCCATTAAACCCTTTCGGGGCCCGAACTTTGTTAACTTTCAATTCTTTACTCCTCAGAATGATTCAAGAACTTGTGAATTGCTGTCTTTATAATAAGACTTGAGACAACTGTTTAAGGAAACATATTTCACATTTAAAAGTTAACATAATGAATGTTAACAACCCTGTTAACTCTGTTCTGAACACCTAATATTTGATTCCTTTAATCACTTATTCAAAACAGCACATATTATCATTGGGCAGGCTACAAAGAATTAACAAGTTCAGTTTGTTTCATAATTTTAATACTTTTTTGCATTTTATCAATAAATCATTTTTATTCACAATTCTTTTGCAAAGAAGTAAAATGATTCACAAATCACACAACAAAACTTTAAAAAATACATTAACAACATAATGATTTATTAGCAAGAATGTAAATGCATTTTCAATATAATACATGAATGTGAGAAAATGAAATGCCATTCAAGATGTTTTCATAATGTTATATACAATGTTTTTTTATATAAAGTAATAAATATGTTATTTCCATTCATACTATCACACTGGTTATACAAGAGAACAACCTAACAATAACTTGATGAGACCATAATTTGGTTTAAACTAAAAGCTGATCCAGCAGGTTTTGTCGTTAATGTTTAAAGTCAGAATATTTTGTTAAGAATTGGTAATGTGCATGTAAAAAGATGTCAAAAATTATAACTAGAACATAGTGAATCAGATGTGTTTCCTGTCGGATGTCATCATGACCTTGACCTTTTACCTATTGATCTTAACAGGAATAATCTACTGACAATGGCTAGTGTGCATATCAAGTTTGAAGATTATACAAAATGTCATTCAATAGTTATTGAACAGAAACAACAGCACCCCCCCCCCCCCAATTTTTAATTGACCTTGACCTTCGACCTTAAAATCAATACAGGCCATCTATTGACCATGGCTAATGCACACGAAGATTAAAGACTCTACACCAAGTTGTTCAAAAGATATTGATCAGAAACAAATGTGTGATGGAGACGATGATGATGCCAATGCAAAAGACACTGGACAAAGTAATCCCAATCAAGTTTCTGCCATGCTTTGCAGATGACATCACAAACATTATTGAATTTGCAATAAATTTATTTTAATTGATAATTATCTCCAATAAAAAAAAATATAACAAAACTTACATTTTTAAGCTAAGTGCTTAAATTTTACAAGAAATCACAGTCTCGAAAAAATGTGTCCAAATTTGATTTTGCAAATGTGCAAAAATATTTATAGAAAATATAAAACTCCAACGTTAAAGAAACAACTGCTTATGGCCTTAAACATCAAGTGTGTGCTTTCAATGAGCTCAGACTAACCCTTGGGTTATAATAGTAAATATTTTGTAAGCCATTGTGTAAGTGGTAAAAAAAGGTGAATAGCATCCGTGTAGACCGTAAGTACTAGCAGAAGAAAGAAACTGTGCATGCAAAAAATACACCAGATCTAAAATAACCCCAGAAATAGCACTTCATAAAGATTACTTAATTCTAAATTGTCACAATCTTTGAGAAAGTACCTCTCTGCATCACAGTTACATTCATGTGTCAAATAATTGAGGTAAATAGCATGTTATCACCAAAAGCCTTGATGTAATTTAACCCTTCCCTTCATAGATACGCCTTTTAACTTTTCTATTCATAGTCTCATAGATAAGCCTATTTACTCTCAAGTTATAAAACCAGGGGATTGATGTGGCCACTTCTATATGAAGTAAAGGGTTGAGACAATTTTCTTATCATTCACAGTTTCTTTTTTTCCGGCTAAACGACATAATGTAACTGACAAACAGCTACAGATACTTTAATAAATAAAAATTGTGATAGATCCAGATACTGAAAGATTGCATGTCTGGGGAGTGTAAAACATACTGAAGCACTTTATACTATCTATTGCAAGTACAGCCCTGTTTTATCTTTTGTACACAAGTTTTAAAACGTACAAGGTACATTCAAACTGACAAACAAGAAATGCCATTGAATATTGTTAGCTTTTCAGTAGTTCAGTAATCATATAAGCAAATTTAAGCTCATTCTGATTACAAAACAAGCAAGTAAAAAATCAAGAAATCAGAAAACTAATCAAATGTGCTGGCTAGGCACTATGTTAGCACTGGATACGCATTCACAAAGCCTTTTACAATTGTTCAACAGAGCAAGGTAAAATCAATCAGACAGGAAAAATTACATTCATGAGCACAGATCATTGTATATAACAAGTATGTAAACTTATGGTCTATGTACAAAGTTGATGGGTACGATAGTCGAGGTGAATATTTACAAATGTTACATGCATATGAATGTGAATTACATCCTTGTAGTGGAAACAAAATAAGTTACAACTGAAACTCAGGTAAATATTACTGACAAGTTAAACAAGTATCTTGAATTCGGAAAATTCATTATCTTCCGAGCTATTTTGAATACCATTCGTCTCACATTTATTTCACACAATTGTCTGAACATTTAATCCACTCAAGGAAGTAGCTGCCTTATAATACATTTAAAATTACACTCTTTCTGATCACTATTCAAAGCAAGCATAAGGAGATTATTTTCCCTAGAACAGGCCCAGCTGATTTTCTCTTTGAAGGATCTTACGATCATCTGTCAGAAACCAGTTATAACAACATAAGTAACAATAGCCTTAGGCCCTTTCTTATTATCAGTATACAATACATTATCGTACCATTGACCTTTCCAGTCTCTTATTCGTAATTATCAAAAAAATTGATGTTCAGAATTCTAAAAAAAAAATTACATCAATATTTCATCACTTATTAATCGTTTTATCAGACCAAGCTAACATCAAATTTGGTTTATGAGACAAATGCTTAAATGAAGCACGTTTTAAAAAAAGACAAAATATGGCATGAGCTGAACATCATCAATAGTCTTAATATTTGACAGTTGGCAGGAAGGTTTAGCACTTATTTGTGAAAATTACACTTGGCAATGAATAACTGTTTTTACCTTACCATAGTTGTCGACCAAGATATTCCTAGTGCCAGTCCTATAGACATTTATCACAATGACACCACTATTTGGCCAATATATTAAAGTCTATTACATCTAACTATCACTGGACACACCGGGTGTGATATTCAATCCTCACTTTCCTGCCAAAAAAACAACCACCCTTGCCTCACTTTCCAATGCCCGATTTTCTACCATGCACCAACGAGGTGCAACAAACAACCCGTCATTGCCCACTTGTCCTAATTGACAGTTGACTCTATGACAAGTCCTGAACTAGACTGTTCAACTGAACACCATACATTTTCCTGTCCCAATATCTGCTAATAACAACAGTAACAATAGCCTTAAGCCTTCTTATCAATCAACTCTCTGCTGGTAATATCCAGTCTATTATTTCCTCATTGGGAGACACCAGAAGAAGCACAAACATTGGCTTTAATCACAGTCAATCAAGCATATTCTATTCCCAAACCACAAGTCAGAAACTGAGCCAGTCAGGCACAGAGCCAGCTAGGCACAAACCTGGCCAGCTACACACAAACAGAAACTGAGCATATCAGACACAACTGAGCCAGTCAGCACAAACAAAGCCACTCATGAACAAACAGAGCCAGTTATATGCGAACTGAGCCAGTCAGACACAAATGAGCCAAGACATTCTGACACAAACTGGGCCAGTCGGGCACAAATCAGGACATTCTGACACAAACTGGGCCAGTCAGGCACAAATCAGGACATTCTGACACAAACTGGGCCAGTCAGGCACAAATCAGGACATTTTGACACAAACTGGGCCAGTCATACACAGACTGAGCCAGTATCGATACACATATTGAGCCAGTCACTTAATGAACACCTCCTGTATTTCTGGCTCTTGGACTACGAGTAGCTGTCATCCAGTCTCTGTTCCTTGCGATAGCGTGGGTCTCGAGCCTCCCGGTCGTAGCTGTACTCATTCCTTCTTTTTCGATCATGTGAAAAACTGGAAAAGAAACAACCCACATATCAGACAAGGGGATTTCTGTCACATGCAACATGTTTGAAGTCTAACATGTATCAATTTCCATTCAGCAAACCAAATAAAGCAAAATGATTTAAAAATCTTGGCAGTCTCCCAATTATAGGCCAATATTCAAATTTCATATGTCCAAATACTTTCTATTACACATTTACATGTATTAAGTGTTATAAATGTCACAAAATGTCTAGACTGTAAAGCATGAAATATTGTCTTTATCACAGTTTTATATCAGTTACAGGAAAAAAATCCATATATCCTTGAGCTAAGAAACAACAATCTGGTTTCACATAAATACCTATATCTAGTAATAATGACAAATGTGCATGTACAACCACAAACATTCCAAAGAACATAATGAACAAAATACACAACACAAGTATGAACATAGTATTACTATGTAGATTTTAAGGTAAGAAAAAATAGCAGAATTTTGTAAGGCTTTAAAAACAAGAACTTAGTTTTGATTGATGCGATACTGTAGAAGCAGTTTTGCACGTATTCTTGTGGCAAGCAGACTTGCTCAATACAAAGATGTATAAGATTTGCTAAGGTTACAAATCAATCATAAATGGATGTGTATCTCTGGCAATGGGATCATAAACATTTCCTACCTGCTGTTAACATGGGAGTCCCGCCCGGAAGCGGGAGGGTAGTCCCGATAGCCCCCACCACTGCCATATTTCCGGTAATCAGACCGCATCCCCTCATTACGCGGGTCGCGGAAGCCATAGGGGTTAGAATTGGGGCCATACTCTCTCTTGGAATAACCACTGATATGACCACCCTCACGCCGCTCATTAAACCTACAGAATATAAGGCCACCATTAAAGGTCGTTTTCTGTGTTTCATTGGAATTGAAATGGCAATTATCAAGAGGGCAGTTAATGTGTTTAATGGCCACTTAGGTTTCAGCAGACAATTTTTGTTTAAAATTGAAACAACTGTTTACCAGCCCCAACAGCCTACACTTAAAATGCAAAACAAATGAAACTTAAAATACAAAAATATGAACTTGGATTGCTTGCCAGAGTAAAATTCACATAATTACAGATACAAATTTTGAATGGTTTAATTTATGGTACATACATGTACTTATATAATTCTTGAAAGATATTTTGGTTCTGACATTAATCCAAATTTAATACAAATAGAGCAAATGTTCTTTTGTTCTTTTTAGATTTTTTTTTAAACTGTTGAAATGCAAATGTATTGTGTCAAAGCAGATGAGATGTACCAGATTATACACCCTACGTCCTTACAATGAGCATTTTGCTCTGGCATGGATCAACACTCAAAGCAATCTACACACAGTTTTAAACAGCAATAAAATCACAGACACTGAAGCCACAAACATGTATGAGAGACATTAAGTGAAACAATCTTAAATGGTTGCATAGAAGACTTTGCAGTTATGGAATGCATATTAATTTCCTTTTTACTCTTTTTCTCAGAATTTTGATTAGGGCTATTCAATTAGAACATACAACCCCAAACCAGGATTTATTTTTTAGCCTTCCTGTGGTGGGTTCATGTTAAAATAGAACAGCCCTGAACATATGAATGCCAAATACCATTCATTTCCCATAATGATTGTGATTACCCATAAACAATGGAAATAACCCAAGTGAAATGCATTCTTTTGAAAATCACGATCTTTCTGATGGAAAACAATGAGGTTGAGAAACACATAAAAAACTCTTGCAAGCATAAAGGGAACAGTCTAGACTGTAAAGCTGCATAATTAATTGGACCAAATTAAACTGAGAGAAATAAAGGGATTTTTTATTCACTGTTGACAGAGGTTCTTACAGCTGATAATTGTTATTTGTTAATCCTGAACAATAACTGGGGAAGGATTTATCTGCAAAGCACATCTAAAACCCTTTATAAATTGTTTCAAAGTCATTTATATTCATTTCTAGGTACTTCCTACTGTTTTCGATGCAAATGTCTGAGCAAAACGCATCTTTACATCTGTACAATAGTCTGAAGTTAAAAGCTCTCAATCCTTACTTCATGATCAATCCTGAACATTAGAACCCCTGTGTTGACTATATAACATATGTATTAAACCAATCACTAAATACTGGTTGGACATGCACACCATCTGAGCTTTAAACAATTAAGCAAACCACAACAGTCAGAAATAAACTAATAGTACCGTATACAAGCAGCAGACACATGAAAACATACCCCTTGTTATCACCGCCGTAGTGAGGTTTGTGGTCGGAGAAGCGGGGATGATCGTGGTGAGGGTACTGACCTCCAGCCCCTCTGGAGTAGGAACTGTTGCCACCTTCATACCTGTACATGGACAAGGAAACATTTTTACTCCTCATACTTGTACTGCTATAAATAGATGAGATTGACAATGACAGTTTATCATCAGAATTATTTCACCATGCTAACAATACAGAAAGCAATGAAATTTGATCTTACACTTAAATTTAACAGATTTTCAGTTGCTTGTATCCCTTCTTGAAGTAAAATATCAATTTAATTGGGAAATCAGATTTGTCACAAAATGTCATAAGATCGTTGTGGCAACATAAGCAGTGAAAATATCAAAATGTATTTATCAACATATTTTTCCTGCAAGAAAAAAACAGCAGTAAAGAAAACATGCTTTTTGACTGTCGGAAAAAGGAATAAAGAAATAAAGGATATTTCTTAAAAATTGATGTTATAAATTATTTTTCAAGAACAGAAGAGAGCATAGTTTATCTGAAAATGTCATTATTATTTCTCTGATCATTATAAAGCATATATGATTAAAAGAAAATAATTTAAAGAAAACCAGATATCAAACTATTTCTGAATAAATCTTGCTTACGCCTTGGTAATCGTCTATAAACGTAATAGTCACACATTTCACCTAAAGGACCATTTCTCAGGTAGCACAGCAAAATAATTCTTGATCTCCATATCTAATAATAGCTTTGGTTATTCCATATTCCAGAAACACCAAGTGAAACAGAACAAAGGATAATTATTACAAAGAACAAGTAGTACATTTATGTAACCAAGACTACAAACCTATTTCGGCTGTAAGGTTTTTTCTCAGGTTGGGCACGCTGATCAAGGGGACTTGACTGCTTCCAACGGTCAGAGGGGCTGGATACAGTCACCGATGAGTTGTTAAATGCATTTTGGAATGTGGTGGTAGCGAGGGAATGGGGCGCGGTGGTGCTTGGACGGGACCAGTTACTGTTGCTTGAACTGCAAGTCAAAATTCAAGATATGTTTAACAGAAGGACATAATTATGAAATAGCATTACACGAAATAATTCTTCCATTGCTTAAACTGCAAGTCATTCCCAGCTATGTTATGGATATGGTTAAAAAGGATAAAGTAACAAATATCATACAAATTGTTAATGATGAGAATATTATCCTTCTTCATATCATGCTGAAACAGAACTTGGTTAAGACTGAGCCAGAATGCAAAATGCTATTTCCACAGTCTGAACAAAAACATTTCCAGCCGTTTTTTAAACACTTGTGCCTTCAACACTATGCTCTGCTTCTCCATTTTCTAAAATAATGCCTTTAAGTATATGGCCTGATGGCTTAAACAGAGTTATCAGTGATTTTTTTTTGGACATTTTACTGTTTCAAAATTTAAACTGTGATTTAATATTTTTTTTAGGCTATATACTGAAGAAAAATTATTCTTTTCAGTTCAAAATCGTAACAAACAACACCTCTTAAAGTCATGAGTAAATATCTCACTCATGGCTATGCGACTGTAAAATATAGCTTTTGGGGCTCACTTAGTAAAATCACTGAAACAAACAATTACCCTCTGCATTTTAAAAGACAGAATATAGCGATGTAATGCCCATATTACCTGTCATGTTCAATGTGAGACCGTTTACTATTGTAGGACTTGCCGTCTTCATGCGATCTCTTGTGGTGATTATCATTGCCTTGCTGAGATTTCGACTGATGGGAATTCTACAAACATCAAACAGGCATAACCATTTTAATTTAATTCTATCAAATGATGTTGAGTGTGTATGGAAACCTGAACCATTCAGTTTAACAAGATCCACTCCTTTGGAAATCATTAGTAAAATCGTTTTATTACAATATAAGTCATTGAAATCAGACTTTTGGTTAACCGAACCCGATTTCTATTTGGCATGATTAAAATCTATAAGCCCTGCTATTTGTAATTCAGAATTTGAAAATGTACTGCCAACATTAAACCAGTGCAAATACTTGAATTAAGCTAGTCTTTACTTAAACCAACTTTTCATGAACTAAGTGTACAAGTGTTCCTGAATCCTACCTCATCTTTGTCTCTTTCCTCGTCCCTCTTCTTCAGGGCATGTTTATACAATTTGTGGAGTTTCCGAGCATCAAACTCGGTGAACTTTGACACAAATATCCACAGGTAGCTGAAATGAGAGAGCAATCATACTTATTCTACTACAACAGTGTAGATAACAACTGGACTACCACCAATAAGAAATAACTAAATATATTCAATGTTATAGCGGACATGCAGAAATTGGGGGACAAAAGTGTTTTCAGCCCTACCAATTATATACTAGATGAACATTTTATTTTCATTGACACACTATTACCATTGGTCTGACTTGCCATTGACAAGAAGCAAGCCAATCTGATAATTGCATTTTTTTTTTGCTATGCCTAGAAATGTGGGTATTCATTTTATAAAACACATCTTCTCTTCTGTAACTAAATAATTCAAGTATCATAGATCAAAGACTCACCATCTCCACTGTTTAATCTTCTCAGGGTTGTTCATCTCTGTGAGACATTCGTTGATTCGATCCCCTATCTTGAGCAGGCACTGTCGTGTGTGGATCACCTGATCTCGGTCTGATAAACCCTCCTCGGGCCGATCCAGGTGCTTCAGGGAACGCTTCACGGGACGCATACGCTCCTTACACTGATAACAGAGAGATTGGCTTTTAATATGGTTTTCAGAAATTTTGCTTCAACAAAATTTGTAATAAGAGATACTTATGACCTAAATGCTTTGGATGAACTCAGTTAAGCGCAATATCATTCTGAAAGTAATTCACTTACTTTTATGCCTGTAAGTTTTTTTTTAGTATTTTTATTGTATTGCTTTATTTCATGACAAAGTTCGGTGGTCAAAATTAGTCTGCAAGCCCTAAACTGGTAAAGCTTTCCAGGCTTGCTCTAATTAAGGATTTATATAGCAGGGCTTGCTGAAAACTGTTGATGTCAAACACTTCTGTACTACTTCAGGCTAATTCATTCACAAGTTTAGTTTCCATAACCTAGTTCATCTGTACATACCACAATGTAAACAAAGGCATAAGACACCATACATTTATCAAACTTGTACATGTATTGCTTTTGTATTTTCAGACATTTTACAGATACATGGCAGCTTAAACATCCCTGACTAGCCTTCTCTTGAAGCCTTACTCTGCTATGAAACCAACATTCTGTGAAATTTTACAATATGTAGTATGCAGTTAGCCTCCCCGGAACATTATCAAAATTATTGCCTGCATACTACAGATCGTATTAATGGACTAAGAATAAATTGTTATAGTGGTTTTTCTCCGGTCTACTAAACAGTTTTTAGAATTTTTTACCCGCATATTATTTATTCCAGCATATTTATACAGTAAAATTCAGTAAATGCTTAACTCACCTCTTTGAAGACTTCTTCAGGCAGTTCTCCATCAAACTCGCCGTCTTGTGAGATCGCTACAGGTTCATTGATAGCTGTGAAATGCATTGGCCCCGCTTTCTCTTTCATTTTCTTCTTTTTCTCTTTCTCTTTCTTCCTCTTCTCCTGTTTATTATGATGATGGTGGTGGTGATGATGATCATGATCGTCTGACTTTTTGCTAGTGTCTTTATCACTTTTGTCAGCCTTTTTATGTGATTTTTGGGTGCCGGTATGATCCGGGGCAGTTTGGTTTGTGTCATTAGCACTTTTAGCACTAGAGTCGGAATCATCCACATAATCCGGCACTTCTGCTTTGGACTTCATCAATTTCTTGCTTTTTCGACCTCTCTGCAATCATTGACAAATGATTTAATAAGGTTGTTGTTCAAGAAAGCATGGCTACATTACACACTCATTACTATGAAGATTTTATTTCAAATTATTTCCCCCCCCCCCCCCCGACTTAAATATTAATCTCTGTTTTTTTGTGAGCCATATCTTCAAATTTTTGAATGTTGACCTACTTTGGTAGATTTGGTAGAACAATAACATCAATTTTATCAAAAAAGATATTACCAGATTTATTGAGGTTATTCAGAGGCATTTTTCTATTCAGCATATCCTACTGCCAGCTAGTTAAAACTGAAGCCTAATTTCATTATCCCATACCCCAGAAGGCCTTCAGACAAACCCTACTCAATCCAGGTGTTTATTTAATCTTTTCCATACCCCAGAAGGCCTCGAATCAAGGTGTTTGTTTAGCCTATCCCATACCCCAGAAGGCCTCGAGACAAACCCTGCTCAATCCAGGTGTTCATTTAATCTATTTGATACCCCAGAAGGCCTCGAATCAAGTTGTTTGTTTAGCCTATCCCATACCCCTGAAGGCCTTAAGACATCCCGTGCACCATCAAGGTGTTTATTTAATCAATTCCATAACTAAGAAGGCCTCGAATCAAGGTGTTTATTTAGCCTATTTCATACCCCAGAAGGCCTTGAGACAACCCCTGTCCCATCCAGGAGTTTATTAAACCTATCCTATACCCCAGTAGGCCTCGAGACAACCCCTGTCCCATCCAGGAGTTTATTAAACCTATCCCATACCCCAGAAGGCCTCGAGACAACCCCTGTCCCATCCAGGTGTTTCTTCAGCAGTCGTAGCAGGTAGTCTGCACGGGTCTGGAGATGTTTCGCCTGGGGTTTCTTGTCCCCATCTGGCAGGATCTTACTGTACAAGCCAAGCTCCTGGTCCATCTTGATCTGCTCCCAGTTACCCATACCTGGCAATGAAGATATTGGTTTTTAAAATCATAGCTAAAACAACATATGACAGAATTTGAGAAGACAATTTTAAATCCAAGTATAATGACAAAAATCTTACTTGATCATACTTTTATACACTTAAAATGTTAATCAGTTTTGTTCTGAACACTGAAAATGCAAGCAATAGCATATATTTATATATCTCTTTGTATGTCAAATGTGTTTCGCTCCATGTGTATTTTTTGGCTAAATTTCTGCAATAGTTCAGTTCATACTATTTGAAAGATATTAAAACAGACGAGCGCCAATGTTCCCATACCGTAATCATAGATTCCCTTGAGCAGTGCCGAGTCCTCCTCCACATCCCAGGGACAGTCAAAGTTACCAGCCTTGCAGTGGAAGTCTATACGGAACCTGACAATATAAACACAAATACATGTATAATGTTACTGCCAAAGCAACAGAGTTATCAATCTTGGATTTTAAAATATATGAACGTTACTCTGACTTTATTACTCTGACTTTAATAATATCGTTTGTTGTCCTGAAGTATTTTTAAAGTTTTTGTTACATATAATAAGTTTGGAGTTTTCTGTTTTCAGTTATGTGTTGTTACATATAATAAGTTTGGAGTTTTCTGTTTTCAGTTATGTGAAATACTACTGGGATACATTTACATTATATACATTAATGCACCCTAACAACCCAATCCAATGTCAACACAGACACTCACTTTTTCTTTTCAGACTTCGTCTTGGGTATGTATCTGACTAGAGGTTCCAGATCTCCACCAGCCTTCACAATCGACTGAACATTTACTATCACACTCGCAATCTTACAGTTGATGCTTCGTGGACCCTTCTTGCTTGCAGGAGCTGTGAGAAGTGATGAATTAATTGATGAAACTAAACATGCATGTGTTATGGTATTTCACCACAAAAAAAGTATATACTGTTATACTTAATGGTGTTCATTTCCATGCATTAAGCAATTTTTAGGAATTTCAAAAGAATGGTATCGATCAATTGATATTTTCAATTTATATATTATAAAAGTTTCTCAAAATGAACAGTGCTTCTACAAGAACAATTTACAAAATTTCTTATTGTTTTATGAACAAGTTGAAGTACTATATTATCAAGATTAATCGTGAAAATCTCAAATCTCAAGGTATCGTTTTTCCCCGACTATAAGATGGGGAAATTTGGTCCCGATTTTTAACCTTAAAGTAGGGGGCCCGTCTTATAGGCGAGTCTATAAGAAATTCATAAAGAATAGAGTCAGAATCAGGAATATTCAACATAAGGTATTCGACTGATTGATTTATTTTCTTGTTGATGACACCCCAATAAAAGTGACACGATCACACCCAACGGATTAAGACGACCATCTGCTTTGTTTTGCTACGATGAACACTCGATATAACCATTGTTATCGGTCCAAACACGTTGTTTATCACAGGGGACATATTCGCTACCTTTAAAATAAAAAGATTTTTAACAAAAAATATTTTAAAACTTTCTATGTCGTTAATAAAACTTACTTTTTCCTTACGATTAGGTCTTGCGTATATCATGCAGATACATGTAACTGGCAGATTTCAATACACATTGCATTAATTTATCCGCAATCATCAATGCTTATTTATTTCTAAAAAAATTAAGTCCCATCAACTGCAATCCAGACAAACACCTGTGAAAATTTAACTTATTGACACATGTAATGGAATGTGTTGTGTTTGTCGAGCTATGTAAAGATCAAAGGTGCACTGCAGTGGTTTGTATTTAAATAGGTCAATCAAATACCGTATAAACCCATTTAAATCCAAAGATTGCGTCTAGACTGGTTAAAACATACCATATGATCGGAAAATAAAAATCATTACTCCTAAGCAAATGAACAAATTTAGTTGATATTTGTCTGTTTAGCTTGAACATTTTCACAGACTTGGAGAATTTAAGTGCTTGATTTGCTTTAAAAATCGACCCCGTTTTATAAACGAGTCGAGACAAAAACACCAGATTTCATGGGCAAAGCTAGGTGGTCGTCTTATAAGCGAATCGCCTTATAGTCGGGGAAATACGGTATGTTATTTTATAGAATTAAGCGGTCCCGTAATAAGAAGTCATAATAAGCTCAATCATGCCAGCCTTGTTAAGCACTTTTTTAAAAACCTGACTTATATTTCAAACATGTACAAGTAGGCTAGGAACAAAATGTTACGCAAAATAGTAGTGCATAAACAACAGCTTATACAAAAGTCTGAAATGGGAATCTGAAAAGATATGATATCAATTATCAGAGATTAAAAAAATATTTATTATTGATTGATAAACGATTAATCTCATGTTAAATTTAAATAATATTTTATCTTGTCTAGGGTCATTTAGCATTGAATACATAAATTATTACTAACAAATTGAAGAATTTAAATGGGAAAATCCATTAGGATGAAAAATGTGATTGAAGTGGTCTAAAATGTTTGAAAGAAAGCCCAAAGGGGAATACTTTTAAATACATCTCTATGAAAAATCTGCTATTGATAGTCAACGATGTTGACAAATTCAATGTTTTTTTTTAATTTTAATCTAATCTAATCAAAACAGCTGCAAGCAACACATACTCTCCCCATTCTGTTCCTCCAGCTGTTTTTTGGAGTTGAACTCCTTAAAAGCGTGATCACACTGGGACTTGAGCAGTTCCGCCATTTTCCTGAGATCTGACTCCGACTTCTCCTGGAGCTCCGCGTCACACGCTATGTCATCTAACCTGTTAACATTGAACAAAGTCATGTCAAGTATAGTTAAAATGAGTTCAATACTGCAATGCTTTAAGCCAAATAGGGACACAAAAATTCAGTTAAATGTGTGCAGTGATTCCAAGCATCCTTCTCAGTAAGTTTAAATATCTCCATCCTTTTACAGAACAGGTCTGTGAAATATCATCATAAAAGGACGCCTACACATCTATTCTTTAAACCTCTTTGCAGTGGTACAGGTAAGTTCAAAGTTGCAAGCCTTTCACTCGTACACAGTTTGCAGAGCTAGTTCAATTTCTTAGCGTCCTTCTCAGAAAGTTTAAATATCTCCATCCTTTTACAGAACAGGTCTGTGAAATATCATCATAAAAGGACGCCTACACATCTATTCTTTAAACCTCTTTGCAGTGGTACAGGTAAGTTCAAAGTTGCAAGCCTTTCACTTGTACACAGTTTGCAGGGTTAGTTCAAATTCTAAGAGTCCTTCTCAGACAGTCTAAATATCTCCATCCATTTACAGAACAGGTCTGTGAAATATCATCATAAAAGGACTCATTTATTTCAGTTCAATTATGTATTCCTTAACAATGGTTGAAAATAGCACAAACCTGCAAGTGTTGCACTGGTAAAATGCTTTTCTGGCTTGCTCAAATTCTGAATTTTATATAGCAATTTTGATGCAAACCATAAGAAATGGGCTTGTTCACCAAGAAGCCAAATTTCAATGACTGTGATACATCCATGCACACTTTACCTTGAGAGAGGATCCCCAAACTTTTTGTAGCTCTTCACAAAGCGTCGTATCTCCGCATTAGTGAAGCCCTTTATCTGGTCATTCTTGCCGCCAGCTCGGGGCCGGCCCCGTTTCTTTGGCCGATCATCATCACTCCCTGAATCCTCATCATCATCATCGTCGTCGTTTTCCTTGTCACTGTCATAGCTCTTCTCAAGCTGCTTTAGGGTAGTGCGTTGCCGCGGGGGAAGGTTGAGTTCGAGAAGTAAATCCTGTCGTTCTTCTTCTTCTACTCTTTCTATGTCGTTTTTGGGAATTATGGATGACCAGTCCTTACCTGGAAACAAACAAGACTGAATTGTCACCCCAAATTCATTGAAGTGAACAGGCACAGAATATTAAGTGAAAGCATGTTTTCTTTTTCAGAATAATCGTTTTCCTATAGAGTTAAATGAAAACGGTATTTCAGACTTTAAAGATGATATGAACTTATGATCAGAAAGATGAAAACAGCAATGCATTAGTAAAAAAATTCCATTGTCATGGACAGATATGCTATAAACAAAATAAATAAGTATATAGTGTCACCTACAAGGCAGCAATGTCTACAAAATACATGATATTTTTAAGTAAATCTTTACAGATACCAGTGGATTCAATCTCGTCATCCTCAAGGTTTTCAAAGGTTACAATTTTGAACTGTGAGAGAAGTTCATCTCCGACCCCGTTATTTTCAGCCATCTCTCGAGTCTCAGCCTGCTGCAAGATCTCATCTATGTCTACCTGTAATGCAGAACACCATTATTACAATGTGACAACAAAATCAACTGTGTCGGGAAAAATCCCAGGAACAAACCAATATTTTTGATACTTTATATAAGCCTCTGATTTTTTTCTGAATTGTCCTTAAGACATTCCATACAATAAAAAGTTTTTCCTGAATAAGGTAACAAAGAATTAGAAAACAAAGTAAAAGTAAAAACTAGCAAATAGTGAACAGCGATAACTCACCTGGGGTTCCTCGTCATCATTATCTTCTTTAAACAACTCTTCAGCACCAAATTTGAGTATGGAAGCCAGCTCATTCTTGCTGAATGGTGTCTTGGTACTGAAAACAATGAAGTCACAATGAACTACAAATGGTGACAAAAAATATTTTCATTCTATAGAAAAGGGATTACATTAAAGCAGATCTGTCTATTATTCAAACATAGGTGATCTGACAAAATACCGTGTAAAGGATTAAATAGTGCTATACGCGCGACATATATTTCTTTTATATAGAAATATATAACTGATTTAATAAAGATTATTAAGTATGCAATAAAACAACTGGCTAGAACCTCCTGCATACTTAGTGAGATCTCCACCGCCCTTATTCAAAACCGTACGGCCAGTTGTGTCCATACGCTGAATAACAAGGTGATCCAGCACCATTTTCCGTTTAGCTCTCTCCACAATTTCCTCCTCTACACTGTTCTTTGTCACCAGTCGGTACACTGACACCTGTAATGTTATTTATTGATTTAAAGATTCACCATATACATTTATTTTACCAAAAAATAAAGAAACAAAAAACTTACAGTGATCAAAGTTCAGGCTTTGCAGGATGACGACAATGACACCAAGGCTATCATAATACTTAAACTTAGTTTAACATTATATATTTTACAACGATTGTGAAAAAAGTTATGATAACTAATACAAGTCACTCTCTGGGACAATGTTGCACGAGAGTGTGGTCTTGTGTTGTGGGAGAAAACAGAATTCCCGGGGAAAACACACTTGTCCAGCTTGGTGACCACTTACCAAACTCACATACGGGCTGCCTTGGTGAAAAGCGAGTGTGCTAACTACTGAGCTAACCGTACAAACAACTTCATTATTCTAAACTTTTCTTTAAAACAACAACCTTAAAACCATTCCGATACAACCTAAACATGTACATCCTTTCATGTGAAAGAAAGTTATGCACGTACCTGGTTTTTCTGGCCAATCCTGTGAGCCCTTGCCTGTGCCTGCAGGTCGTTCTGAGGGTTCCAGTCGCTATCAAATATTATCACAGTATCTGCAGTTGCCAGGTTTACACCTAGACCTCCTGCACGAGTTGACAGCAAGAAACAGAAGTCCTGCAATATTAAGAAAAAAATAACCTGTAATATCAAGAAACCAAAGTCCTGCATAATCAAGAGACAACAGGCATCATACATTACATTACAAATTCTTTGTCATTATTCTGGTGTGCTTTTACTCTATATACCAGGGTGTGGGAGAATGGCTGAACCAAAACTCCTTGAACTTAAAGCTGGGGCTCCAAAGGGCTAGTAATGTAATTGACGGGTCCAGGGCAATGCCTTGGTGGGGAAAACCAAAATTAACAGGAATCCGTGGAAGATTCTCAACCCTGTTTTACCATGAATCACATAACGCACTTTCAATTATCTGAAAATTAGTTAATTAGATTTGAGGATATATCTATATGTTTATTATTAAGATATCTGTACTCCGGCCCAATCATTTTTACAGGTATAAATGGTCCAACAATTTCAAAATTGAATAAGAAAAGTTCATTCTTTGACTTGAATTGAACTGATATATTTTAGCTCAAAATACATATTCTAGAATTGTACAAGTCATCAATTTACCTGAGAACCTTCTGCATTAAAATGATCAAGGGCTGTTTTGCGAAGATCACCTCGGATAGAGCCATCCAACCTCTGAAAACATAAGCCATATTTAGAGTTTTGATCGACTTCATTTATATCTTTTTTTCTGTTGCACACATGAGTCAACAAGGAAAATCTACGGAATATTGAATTCTTGATACTGAATGTTGATAATGGACAGTGCAACACACTCCTTTCATTCACACTCAAGTTATACTTTTGCGCATTTTGTTCCCTACCTGAAACTGGAAGTGTCGCATCTGAAGGTACTCGCTGAGAATGTCTAGAAGGCGCACCATCTGTGAAAATATGAGAACACGATGGCCCTTCTCCTTTAGTCGCAGAAGCAGCTTGTCCAGCAGGATCAGCTTACCACTCCCACGGATCAGGTTCTGTTAAAGAAAAAAATGAAGCACAAATGAGGTTCTGCTTTGGTAAGAGGATATGATTATTATTTTAATTTCAGGCAAGTTATTTTTAGAGTAATGTCAGCTTTGCACGACTTTGAAACTAACCATAAACAGGATAGAACCAGAAGAGTATTTAACTATTATATATTGTAGGGTTACATTTTTGTTAGAAAAAACACACTTATTCATTGTGCTTTTAGTAATGACGTTCAACCTGATTTTACTTCCGCACAGGTCATTAAAATGCAAAGTTTATAACTAAATGCTACGCATCTTTGCTTGTTAATTTGTTGTTTGTTTTTAATGACAGTCCCAACAGATATTCAAATCAGTTTTCAGTGGTCTGCACAATCAAGTAGAAATAAATTTGTACACACTAATGACTAGTCTTATCAGTTAATTTATAATTTTCCCACAATTCTGTACCTAACAGCACTTTCTCCAGAAGTTTATTTTTTTCCTAAGCCATTTCAGTGACACAACTTACCTGAAGGTGGTCGACAGAGTTTTCCTCGCTGTCTTCTGGCCGCACAAGCAGCTGGTGGTTACAGCATTTCTTCAACTCCATGATAATGTTCACGAAAGATGAGATACTTGACTTGACCCCCTTGTTCAACTCCTTGTAATTTTTTGTTAAGATCCATCTGGGAAAAACAGAAGCAGAGTGTAATACATTGTAAAAGAGCTTAACCCATATGCATGGGAGTATAAGTAAGTGAATCAAGAAACACAATAAAAAAAAATGTACATTAAAATGAGGATGTACAACACACAACACTCTCTCAGGGGTTCTAACAGCTGATTATAAACCCGGAGCCTGTTTGATTATGATGGATTTATGCCATAACCCTTTACTTCATAGATACGCAATTTTACTTATCTATCCATAGCTTCATAGATACGGATCTTAACGTTTTATCCATAGCTTCATAGATACGTAATCCTACGTATTCGTAATGTAGGGGCATTTATTTTCATATCTGATGCTTGTTTATGCGCTATAAATTCATATTCATGAAGTATAAACATCGATAAATACAATGCACTAAAAAAAACACTATGTTACTATTTAAAGAATTTCGGAAAATCGGGAAATAAGGTCACTGGTATCAAAGATGCGTAAAACGTTGACTGCGCAGGTTTGTGGGCATTCCTGTCTCATTTTCCTCGTGGAAATTTACACAATACTGCAAGTTATAATTAACTACCAATAATACAACTATATTTTATTGATCACGCGCCTGACGTCACAGGTCATGGTTCGAAAACGTGTCAAAATGTCGGCCATGTTGGATAAACAAAAAATCATCTGGCTTGTATAAACAAAGGCCATAAATCATTATATGGGACATATGTGTCACTTCTGTTTCGCTAATCCGGTCATAAAAATGCGCATCTGGTTCTACAAATTGAAAGTAAGTACAAATGTGTTATAAAATAATGACTATCCCTATTGTTAAACTTTGACATGACCCAATTTAACATCGATCAGCTGTTGAAACACGTGTTTTCGAATACACAAGAATGCAATGTAGAGCTAATTTCTGCCCTTGTTAACTTCAGTTTAAAACAACATTCCTGAATAATGTCATTTATATTTCAGTGTTTGTCTGACGAATCGGAACATTCTGGCTTCGATTAAAATGAGTTTGAGACATTGAGTACGACGTCGAGAATTCAGACCTCGGCGTCACGCACACAAGGATACGAGAAATGAGGATTTTTAAAATCAAACCCAAATGACAATACATGGACATGCAATAAACGATATAAATTTAGTAAACAACAACATGCAGGCCTCATTTAGTAGTTGAATAATAACTTTATTTGTTCATTGTAGTGTTAAATAACCGAAAGTTATACATACTGTGACTGTTGATCAACTTGTTTTTTTTCTTCTGTATCATATATATAAATATACCGTGCTTCTTTGTTGTGAACTATTTTTTAATTCTGTCCATCTTTGTTTCAATTCAGGTTGCATTAAATGAATTATAAAAATATGTTGTTTATATAATATTTTGTGTTATGTTTGATAAATAAAAGTGTAGTAAAAATTAATTTTCATCAAATTTGACATATTTTTCTGTTTATTTATGAATATCATGCGGAAATAATTTAGATAACAAAATAAAATTTATATGACTGGATTGGAAATTTAATTCTCTATAAACTTTACATTGATGACTTATTGATTAAACCAAAAGAAATACTAAGAAAATAGGTTTGTAATACATTAGGGTTAAAATTCCAATAATATCAATAATCTCCTATGAAGTAGGGGTACTGATATGAACTGATAAGCCATGAACTGGCAGCCTGAAATGGCTTAGGTTTACATGAAGTAAAGGGATAAGCAGGGTAAAGGGACTTATTAATTATGTCCAAAGAACATTCATTTCAAAGTAGTTTTCAATGCTTTTCTTGTCCAAATGTCAAAAAAAACTGTACAAAAGTATGAATTTAAAAGCTCTCAAACTGCTTTCTATAAGAACCTGTATATTTTAGAGGGTTTTAGGTTTTAAAACACAGACAGGAAAGATTATTCTATTTTTATTTCTTGCTTTCAAAATCTAGTTTAGATCAAAAGTATTTTATTAGTGAAACTGTATTCCTACTTAAATTACAGTTGCACTTTAACATCGTACTTACTTGTAATACTGTTTCTGTTTGGAGGACATCTCAACACGGAGGATCTGTTCTGTTTTGGCTGGCAGTGATTTCTCCACATCCTTTTTCACCCGCCGGAGAAGAAAGGCCTCTAGCTGCTTGTGTAGCTGGGTAAAGCCGGTCTTGTCCGCTCGTGAGTGCTTTTCTTCAAACTCCGACCACTTAGGGAACCTGTTAGTTGAAATGGTTGGTCAGTCTGGATGAATAAACTCATTGATAACAATAAATTGGAATACAACCTCCTGCAATAATTACCAACTTTGCTTAAGAAATGTATATATTTATATATCAAAGTCCACATACATTTGTTTGTCCAGGGTGGTGTGTGAATAGTAAACCACACTATTGGTTTAACATGAATACCTATATCAGGATGATTGAGAGTAGGTGTAAGTTTTTTAAATCATGGTATCTTCAAAGTATATTACTATGAAAATATATCATGGAAGTGAGCTGTCTGTATGGTTCTATTTGTGATAAGTGTTTGTAGAGTTTTGTGCTGTTCTATTTTTCTTGTTTGTGATTTTGTGTTCTATGTCTTTGGCGATTGCCACTAAACTGGGTTTGTGTTTAAACTTTTTGCTACTCAGCATGTTTCTGTAGCTTTTTGCATAACTATTTAGACAGAAATATATTTTTTTAAATAAAAAGCCAAATCCTAATGGTGTACCAGATTATTTTGGACAAGAAAAAAAATCAGTAAAATTTAGCAGTCTGTCCCAGACATCAGGGTAAATACAGTATATTCAACATTCATTCAGACATCTAAACTTCTAAACACAAAGTTCATAGACTTCTAAATTAAGTTGATACACTTCATAACTCTTCAGGATGTTCAGATTATGAGATATATTTACTTGAGAGGCATGATGAAGTGCAGTAGAGCCCACAACTCCTTGAGGGAGTTCTGTAGCGGTGTACCGGTGATGAGAACCTTGTGGTTAGCCTTGAATTCCATAAGCGTTCGGTAGAGGAGGGAGTCAGTGTTCTTCAGGCGATGGGCTTCATCAACAATCAGCTCTGCCCAGCTTACAGCACCAAGGAAGGCCTGCGTACAGAACAGAAAATTGATGACATGTTCTAGACTGCACAGTGATGCAAAAAAAATGAGACTGGTTTTGACTCATACTTGCATGCAGTCTTAAGTAAGAGAAATGTAATAGGCAGGCATTCTTTAACAGGATTAAAACTCACAGACTTATCCAGACAGAACTATGCTTCCTTAGTAGAGAAACACAAGTTCACATAGCCAGGCAAGTTAAAAGTTACTCAAACAAGCAATTTTACAAGAAATGAAATAATTCATGTTTCATGATTCAAGAATGCTGCATAAAAAAGATTTCTGAGATAACTTTATTTTGTACCTTATCTTTCAGCAGGATCTCGTACGTGGTGACCACGACATTGAACTTTAATCTCTTGTTTCCAGGATGACACCATTCATGATCCCGGATCTGAAAAACATTTGTACATGTGTCACCAGATCTATTGTTTATGTGTACATTTGAAGTATTTTCTTTCCTTTATTTCATCATATATTATTTTCCAATCCTTCTACAATCATTCATTTCCCTTCTTTCACTTAGTCATATTGACAAAACAAAAATATTACATTTAACAGTAAGTAACCCACCTGCTTCAATAGTGAACCCAGCAGGGTTACATAGGAATAAGAGTTGGGGAAAGGTCTAGGTTTATCTAAAAAGCATGTACATGTACATAGATTAGTATCAAAGAATGTTTTAAGATCCGACGCAATCCCAAAGCAATAGTATACCATGTGTAGAATAGTTGTTTGTATTAGTGTAAGATCTAAATATATAATTCATCCAGAGAGCACCAAAAGCAATAATTTACAACTGGCTAAATTGTATGCAATACGTAAATTCATTTCGAAAATGATGTTGTTGAAATTGGGTTCCTGTCCTGTGCATGCCCACATTTCATTTCAAAACAGAGAAAAATATCAAATTATATTTCCACTGTCCAAACAAATGATCATTTTATTTCACTGATAAATTGTTATTAACCACTGGAAAGCATGTTATTAAGTTGTATAACTGCATGTCACTAACTGTTAAGACATTTATAAGAAAAAACTGTTTATGTTGGTTTTTTGAAACACCAGTATTTCACCTTGATATAACAATACATCTCCAACAATTAATTCTGAAATCCTTTAAGGAACATATCACCCAGGAAGCACACTTTGTAACAGACAATCTCATAAAAGCTGGAGGGTATTACTTACTTCACTTCACGACTTACAATGTTTCTACTGTTCACATCACCAAGGTATATGACAACGTTTATGTCAGGGCACCAGTTCTCAAACTCTCGCTGCCAGGCTACCACTGTGGAGAGGGGAACGACAATGATGAACGGCCCGTACAATTGGTACATGTTGTATAGTATGGACACGAAGCCAATGGTCTGGATTGTCTTACCGAGACCCATCTCATCAGCAAGTATAACACTGTTCTCCCTTAAAAACAAATGCAATAGGTTGGTTTTTGAAATTTTCAATTCTTAACTCCCGGAACCTTAGCTGTTGAACCTTAGCTGTTGAACCTTGCAATAAAGAATTAATGGTACCAAAATAATGGCCAAGAATACCCTTGAAACTTATACCTACCAATTGTTAACATTAAACTACTTGAGCTTTTTAAATTTACAAAAGCTATTTTTAGATAAGGCCAAATAAAAAAATAGGTATGTTTCAGGTTACCCGACCGACCCTAACTTATTTTTCCCTGAAAAAAAATGTGATTTGGAAACGAAAAGCATTTATGACGAAATGTATGTACAAAAAAGTTGTCAATATTAGAGTTGGATTTCTGAATGTATTTACCGTACTTCACCTTAGAGTTCGGACACCCTAAAATAATTCTCCGAATTCATAGAAAATAACCATTTTTACATTTTATCTACATGTATGGTAAACCTGCCTTTTTTCTTCATGTCTGCATTTTACCACTTATTAATTTATCCATAGTTATCAATGGTTATTACGCCTATAAGTGTAACTCCTTCATCAAGTTAATTAAAATCCCATTCAACACCATTTTATACATGCATTGAAATGAATAAACACCTTTTATCGGCTTCATATCAAACAGTCACATTGTGTGACGTCACATAACTCTCAGTTATACCCACAAGGATCTCATGGAGAGCATGGATATTGTTATGCAGGATTAATGTGTCTGGGTGGTGTTTTCGATTGTAACTTAAGTATTTTATTTCTTACTTCAATTCATTACATTAAATAGTTTACCCGTATCATTGAATGTGTTGACTTTTATTGTTCTATTGATGTTACAATGAGTATTACTGTACGATTATTGCTTCATAAAGTCTATATTAAAAGTGTGGTAAAAGTTTCAAAGTTTATTGGCGGATCGTTTTACAAACATGTCATGTCTGTGTTTTCTTAATCTCTTGATTGCCCTTGTTGTTTCTTTAATCCTCCATTAAAAATATCACACATCCTTTTTAACCGGCAATAAATCGTTTAGGATGGGTAGTAACTAACTAACTTATCACAGTGATGTATACGTTAAGGTAATCTAGCCACGCATTGTAACGATAAAGATCAATAATTTTGGTCTGTGAGACTTAGTAACTGTAAAAGTTGCAATCGATGTCCTTTGGGTGTCCGAAAATTAGGTACCTAAAATAAATTATTTTTGAAAATAATAATGGATGTCCGAAATTTTAGATTGTCCAAACTCTAAGGTGCATTACGGGTAGTTTGTGTTTGTGTGGCAGGTATTTCAATTCTTGAACTATATTTTCTTGTCAGATACAAATGTGTCAGATACTGACTTTCGGATTGGTATGTCAGACTTAAGTGTGCAATTTTGGCAATAAAACCGGCATGTTACTTGTTCTTCAAACCTGAACCCCAGGTCCTCTTGACAGCATTGAGGTTTCCTTGGCTGATGGCTTATATGGTAAATTTGCTGTCCCACTCTTCATGTAATTATGTTACAGGGAGGTTATCATTCTACAGAGGGTGATTGAAAGCAAAAGGGTGCATAAAGAAAAGTTCTGGAAAGTCTTAAATAACAGCAGAGTGGTGTACCATAACTTAGTTGAAATCCAACCACCATTGTCAAAGTATTTAACCAGACAAATAAAGAATGTTTCTTTTGAAGCATGGAACATGTTTAAAAACTACTGATAAACCTGAAAATTGATGAATTTTATTTATGTTACTTTCTGAGACAACAGTTACTGAAATCAATATATCAAAAAAAAATATAAAAAAAATAAAAAATATTCCGACCTACCTACACTATTTTTTTTTGCAGCGTTACCTGAAACGCACCTATTTTTTTATTTGGCCTAATAAAAAACGTTAAACTCACTTTGACCAGGAGTGCATAAGCCAGTTGACACCATCAAGCTGATAGTCTCGTAACTGTAGGTCATCGCTACCAATAAAACTGGGCTGGTTTTTCAGCGGCAGGTATTTTGGACGGTTCTTTAACACTCGAGACAGCTTTGTGGGGATTTTCTGTGACTTATTCCGCACCATATAATTGTCAATTCTGTCCTGAAACTTGGCAGACAGAAGTTCCCCGTCCTCCCAGGAAACCTCAGAATAAGGCAAGCCTGTCCATTTACACAAGTAATCAGGGAAACCATTCCCTTCATTGCTGTTTTTCTCATCAGAGTGCGCTAAAAAATCAACAACATACATTTGTACAGGTCAATTAAAATCACAAACTACATGGGAGCTTCTTGCCCAAGAAAGTTTCCTTAAATCGCTCACTTATTCTCAAATCACTGAGTAATAGACTACTCGAGTTCCCTAAATCTGACATGTAACCTGTTGGGGGCACTCACAATTGTTTACCCCAAATTAATATAAATTTTAATGTTCAAGAGGTCATCAAGACATTGACCTCTGTCCGTAAAATAAATTGTGGTTATTTTCTGTTCATCATAAATATATATGCTAAGTTTAAGGAAGTATGATGTGATTCTTAGATTAATGAAGCAAATACCGCAACCATGACCTACGAAATCAACATCAATAGAAGTCATCTACTGGTCATAACAGCGTTCGACACTAAGGGTAGTCCGGTAGTCCGAGACTCCTAAAATTCGGCTCGGACTACCGGATTTTCCGTCTAGGCAGTCCCTCGGACTCCTTCATTTCAAAATCCAATTGTACACAAATCGTATCCGAAGGTTAAAAGTATCCGAAAGCACATAAGTAATTATTTTGCGACTCGTCAAATTGTTATCATTTAGACGCTCATTAAGTAGTAAGTGACGTCATAGACTGGTATTCATGTATCTTTTAATGTTTGTAATATAGTTACTAAATCGATAAATACCGTCAAACTGTGTTTACAAAAATTATTCCTCGTTGATTTTAAATATAAACAATGTTTATGTCAACGGTAAAATGGATTTCGCCACCGGGAGCGAAAAATAAAAGAACTGAAAAAGAAAAAAAACATAAAAGAGTTTGTAATTTATAGAGAAAGGAAATTCAGCAAGCATGGTTAAAACAATTGTCTTGGCTGATGTCTGAACTGACATCTGTATATATGAGTACCTGACTGTAGGGAGCTTTGTCACTGTGCGCTCTAATGTGCGATTGAAAGCCATAAGAAAACTTTTAAGGGCCTTATGATAATATTATAAACTAAGAAAATGCAAAAAAGCAAAAATATTTTCAAGTTAACCACCAGCTGGCTGCTTGTTAATTCAGCTGAACAAATCTATCTTTGACAGGTAGTGCATTCTGTTTATGGAAGCTGAACATTATTCAGAAATAAGGACAGTCCTACTCAGACTATGTCACCATGTACCAAGCTTATATTGCAAAGTCTGTTAGCATTGGCACAACATATAAGGCATGTCAGAGTCTCATTGCACTGATTGCAGATGAATGTTCAAATTAAACAAAATTCAGTATTTGATAATGCCCCGTTCAATTCCCTTATATCTGATGGCTCCACAGCCGTTTCACAAGAGGCCAAGGTTCTATATGCCAGATCGTCAGTTTATGGAAATCATATATTAGAATAGATCTATTGATAAGGCCTAAAAAAAATATGTCTGTTTCGGGTAACCCGACCCTACCTATAAAAATGAGCCGACCCTAACTATTTTTTTCCGTTTCTGAGCAAAAAAATATTCGTTCGCGAATAGAGAGTTACGAAGGGCGGATAAATGCAGATTTTAATCAGAATTATTGTTTATATGATAAAACAAAGTCAGGCAATGACAGTAATGTAGGAAAGACTGCCATGTGCAAGAAAACACTCTGAACTTGTGACAGATTTTGAAAAAAATAAATAAAAAAATAATAAAAAATCCCTACCTACCCTACCTAGAAATTTTGAGAAGGTTACCCTAAACAAACAATTTAATTTTTTTGGCCTAAATAGTTTCAGTCATGTTCATGTTATTTGAATAAAACAATTAAAATTTTACTTAAATATGCTCACAGAATACAGATCTCTAGTTTGCCCTGCAGAAATGAAATACCAAGGCTCTGTGAAATCATTGAATAAATAGTCATCAGTGCTCCAGCCAGGGGGTAGGTCAGAAATGACAATTTTGATGTGAATTAAATTAGCCTTTATGGGACACTTGCAAGGGCCAGCACTCAACTTTTTATGTAATGTGATGTTACTTCTTTCAATACTTACAGTTTGTTACCTCAGCTGTTAACTTTAAGTTAGTGTCAAAAGTATGTCCATTTATGACTAATTTCTGGACATTGACTGGCAAACAAACAAAAGGGCACAGCAGGGTGTAGTAAAATGGCAGCCGGGTACTAGAAAAGGGCAGCGAGTGTCCCAACCTGTTATTTAGGTGTAGCTGGAGCATTGAGTCAATAAATTTGAATAAATGTTCTAATTATCCTGGACTCCTTAATTTTATGCCGGACTCCTTGATTTTGGAATTAAGGAGTCTGGTAGACTCCTTGTTTAAAAGTCTTAGTGTCAAACACTGCATAACCTGTACTGCTACCAAGTTTTAAAAACATAAGATCAAGTGTTCTGACAGACAGGATACAATGCATACTAACAGAGAAATTTTAATGACATAAATTAATTCAAGTAAGTCAAATACCATTATCATTAACATTTAAGGTCACCATGACCTTGACCTTTGCCTACTGACCCAACAATTATTATAGGTTATCTTCTGACCATGCCCAATGTATACATTTTAAGTTTAAAGACTCGAAAACCAGTCATTCAAAAAAAATAAAAACTGAAAAAAGTGATGATGATGACGACACTGCTGAAGGACAAAGAAATCCCTATGTGTATGCAATGGTTTGTAGATGACATAATTTTTTTAACTCCTTCACAAAACATTAAGTTTCTTTGAGGAAATAAAGGAATATTATTATTATTTATTGTATTTAAAGGTGACACAAATAAACTACAAGTCTTACCAATGATTCTTTCCACGGCGAGACAGTTTTTATACAGATCTTCGTTATATTCTTGCTGGACATCATAGTATTCTATGTCATCCGGCGAAGCAAACCGCTTCCTGAACACGACAAGATCAATGTTTGTAACCCAGGAATGCAGTTTACACAAACAGCAATGACAGTTCTAAAATGTTCACCCAAGTTCCAAAGTATTGTTCATTCTTTTATTAACATCTATTTTAAAGCATGTCTTTATTAGATCAGTTTTCTTTAATTCGATTACAAATTATATCTCTATGTCTCTCAACGAGTGCAGTTAAACAAGAGCTGTCGTAAACTCAACTACGCCGCTTTGACTTATTAGTGAAAACAATAACGATGTAATATTACCAAGTTTGGTCTCTTTATGTCAAACCTAACTAAAATTATTCGATACATAAGGTGACTTAAATGCTGCCCTCCCACCAGCCCGCCCAAACAATGACGCAAGTCATTCAAATAACTTGATTTCCCATTATGAAAATGTGGTTAAGAATATATATGCCTTTCAAAACTAGAAATGTGTCCATAGGACACGGATGCCCCCACTTCGATTTTTTGTCACAGAAAATAAGCCATAATGATTATTCAGGATAATCTGAGGGCCCTAACTCCTAAATGATTAAAGCGATTTCCATGGCTATCGAACTTGATCAAGATATTATGGTCACAAACATGTGTTAAAAGTTTGGTGAGGATTGGACAAACAGTTTTCAAGAATTAGATCGGAAACAATCTTCGGGACGTTTTTTTCAAGTCTTTTTTTGCAAATAAAGGGCCGTAACTCCTATATGACAAAAGCGATTTCCATGGCTATCGAACTTGATCAAGATATTATGGTCACAATCATGTATGTAAAGTTTGGTGAGGATTGGACACATACTTTTCAAGAATTAGATTGGAAACATATATTTTTGAAGTATTTTTGGCAAAAAAGGGCCGTAACTCCTAAATGACTAAAGCGATTTCCATGACTATCGAACTTGATCAAGATATTATGGTCACAAACATGTGTTTAAAGTTTGGTGAGGATTGGACAAACGGTTTTCAAGAATTAGATCGGAAACAATCTTCGGGAATTTTTGCCAAAAAAGGGCCGTAACTCCTAAATGACTAAAGCGATTTCCATGACTATCGAACTTGATCAAGATATTATGGTCACAAACATGTGTTTAAAGTTTGGTGAGGATTGGACAAACGGTTTTCAAGAATTAGATCGGAAACAATCTTCGGGACGTACGTACGTACGTACGTACGTACGTACGTACGTACGTACGTACGGACAAGGGCAACCCTATATGCTGCCACTTTGTGGGGGCATAAAAAATTAAAATAGAATTTAAAAAAAATAAAAATTCAAGGGCCATAATTTGTATTTAGGGTTAAAATGGAGTTTTTTGTTGTAATATGGTCGTAAATAATTTTGAATTTTATTAAGTGCATTGAATGAAAGATATTGAAGTTCTTTTATTAAAATTCCAACTTGCCCTTTACTTTTAACTTGCCCTGTACTTTAACCTAAGTCAATCAGGTGCCATAACTTGTATATAAGGATAATATGTAGTTATGTAACCTCATTGGGAGATGCCCTGAACAATTATGTGAAGTATTAAGTCAATTGAATGAAGGGTATAGAAGTTATTAATAAATATCCCAACCTGCCCTAAAACTTTAACCTAAGTTGCATAGTCAATCAGGGGCCATAATTTGTGTAAAGGATAATATGGAGTTATCTAACCTCATTATGTGATGGCCCTGAACAACTGTTAGTTGGACCCGTGGATACTATAGAAAAAGCCCTGTCAATATCCAAGAATTAAAACCAAGTACACTACTTTGAATGACCAAAAGTATATTTTTTTCATCTTACCATTCATTAATTTCATCCATCTTTTTAATGTAGTTATCAAGCCTTTTCAGCCCACTGAGTTTTTGTTCCCGCAGAGTTTCCTCGTTTTCCCATGTGTTGTGGATGTGGGCCCAGCCCTTCCATTTGATAAAGAACTGTGTTTCACGCTCCGTGTTCTCAGGTAGGGTAATGTTGGGGTTGCCGTTTGCCTCGACGTTGTAGATTGTCGTCTTAGCTCCTGTTGCTGTGAAATCAAACATAACATAGCATTATGAATTATATATCATTTTAATATAGTTTTAGTATTATATATGTTGTTGCTAAAAGATAAGTGAACAATTGTGGATACAAGTCCCGGCAACTGAGCACGCATGTAGCAACTTTGTCAATGTGCGCCAAAAAACATTATCTGCAGTAGTTTTACATTGCCTTTATTAGAAAATAAGCATAGGCAATCATACAAAAAATGACTTACCTCCCTTTTTCCCCTCCCTGTGGTCAAGGATTCTGTCAATCCCTTCAGGGTTTTCATCTTCCTTCACCACATTAACATCGTCTTCCGGGCCCTCGATAATGTCATCACTGTCTGTCGCTCCATCAGTGTCCTCCTTGTAGCTGAAACACACAAACAAAGGGTGTTAAAAAAAATATGCATTCATGCAGGGTTAATCAGGAAATACCTGATTATTAAAGCAAAAACATGCAACTATATTTAGCAACATTAAACTATAGATATTCCTTCCCGCTAAATGATTATCGTTTACACCTGTGAGATTATCATGGCACATTGTGAAATCATTGCCTGATGAAGACGAGCATGTGCGTTCCTTATGTCATTTTCACAAAACATAAAATGGCCAACAAATAGGCAATAATGTACCCAGCAATGCTTTAATTTTTTCGTGGTGCATTTATTTGGAAGCAACAGTTTTTTACATGTTTACTGGAGGTTTATATCCAGTAAAGGTCAAAACTAGGGTCAAGGAAGTGTTTCGTTGAAATGATTTTGTTTAAATGATTGTGCTGAAAAATAGAGACTATTCCAGCGAAATGGTTAGGCTCTTTCTAGGCTTGATCTGCCCTATCTGTGCTCACATAATGAAATAAATATCAAAATCAGCTGATGTTATAAAGAAATATTTGAAGATGTAAACATAAGGTTGATTGTTCAGAACATAGTTAAAGTTAATAATGCTGTTAACTTCATCGTTGTTAACTTTCAAATGGTAACTTCTCTGGAAGTTTAATAGGTGCACTTGTGATCTGCTGTATTTCTAGCAAGATTTTAGAAAACTGTTTCCGCTGTACTACTTTATAATTAAATATGTGAGCGATCATCAAAAAGTGCAAGTTTGAAAGTTAACAACAATGCCGCTAATCATGTTGTTAACTTAACAAAGTTCTAAACAATCGGCCCATTGAAGTCTTATTCCAAAAACACCTAAAAAAAGTTTGCTATTATATTTCCCCTTTTACTTGTTACTTCTTATAGCTAATGTCATTCACTTTTCTTCTTTTTTTCAGCCATTCTGCAAATCAAATCCTATATTGTTCTTAATTTCATTTCCAAAACCAGGTCAAATCATTGACAAATGACAAAACAAATGCTTTATTCAGAATAAGTCAGTGTTGACCATGGGTTTTTGGTTTGCTTATTGAAAGAATCCATGGTCAACAATGTAGTATTCTATAATTAACACTCAGTTTAAACTATATGTTTATTCCCATTTATTACAAATGACCGTCTTGAAGGACTTGCAAATCTCAAAACTAGGCTTTTAAGTAAGTTAGAGTCGTGTTCCTTAAATTAAGCAACAGGCCATGGCAGTTTTAACCATGCCAACCACAAAATGAGTTGTACCTATATGTAAATGCCCAAGTTTGAAATATCCTATTAAAGACATTCATGCCTTAAATGCTTCATAATTTTCAACAAGAGCGCCACAAAGCAAACGTCAATGCTCATCTGTTAATTTACAGGCAAGGACTGGGTTATGGGACTTGCTATACATGTGGGTATTGTCTCTAGCAACATGTGTACAATGTCAATTGAATAGCATGGACATTATTTTCGATATGATGAACAAAACAACCAAAGCTATGACAATACCTCAACTTTTTTCTTCAAAAAACAGACAGGCTAAAATCGTGATCTCTTCCAACCATCTTAATACCTGACTTTCTGTGCAGCCGATCGTTTGGTGTAAGATTTAAAGCTCCGACTGGCCTCGTCATAATCACTCCCACTATCGGAGAAATTGTCACCCTCTGAGCCAGAAGACAATTGTGGTTTTCTTTGCCGGGATACATTTCCTGCAGACGACCTGGCAGGCCGCCCCCGCTTGCCTTTCCGTACCCTGATCAGAAAAGTTACTAAATGTGTTACCTTGTTATTATATGAGCTCTAACCTTTTTTAAAGAAAATTCTTATAAACAATAATTCTGCAAATTCAATATGTTGCCAGCTGGGACCACCTTATCATAATGTTTAATTGATCAATTTTGACAATTCAAGGGCCATAACTCTGAAGTAAATAGTGTGATCTGATAGTCTTATTAAACTCAAGTCGATATCCTTTGTCCATAAACATTGTAAACATGGTTGGTAAAAATTAGTTAACAAGCGCAAAAGCCATCAGTCGTATTTTACTTTCTAAAATAAAGGCTTCGTACAAACTGCCCAAAATGACAAAATTTCCAAAAAATATTATTTCATTATTTTTAAAAAGCAAACAAAGTAAGGTAGTCACAATAGCTTAATTTTAATCATTAATTAACCCAATTGTATACACCTCATTTTAGCTTTGATTATTTTCTTTTTTATGTGACCTTTTCCTCCAATCACATAGTACAAATAGCTATAAAACGCCAAAATGGAAAATCTTTGCCTCTTCCTGAATTGGGCTAAGAAGCCCTTACCATGGACGCATCTTTAACTTTCGCTGATACCTAAACAAAAATATATCTCCATTAAGTAGACTTACTATTCTACTAACTGACCTGTTCACAGCCTGTCGAATGGGCTTGTACCTCTCCGTTGAACTTGCCTCACTATTACTGCTATCACTGTTCCACTCACCAGAACTGAAATATAAAGCAATGATTGAGAACAAGAAACACAAATCTTTAAAACATCAAACAGCATTTAAAACTCTACATAATGATTATAAGTATATATAATTTAATTACTACATGTACTATCAACTCAGAATCAATTCTTTGAAGTCAAGAGGCCAATGTTTAAATAATACTCTTGAATAATAATTTAACAAGGTGAAATGTTTGCATGTGTGTACTGAAAAATACATGGGGAAAAGCACCTTGTTTTAAACATAATCTATTGTTTAAAGCATGAGACATACTTTTTTCTCTGTCCAGTATTTCGTCTTTTCCTTCTTGGCCGTTCCTCATCGCTGCTACTTAACTGAAAATTAAAGGCATTTTGGACCTAAATACATGTTCTCCTGTTTTGCTATACATGTACAAAAACTTTATATTTCAAACCAAATCCATAAAATATAAGTGAAATTCGAAGTCAATTCCCCTTAAAAATTAATGACAAATCTGAAGTAAATCAATTCGCTGATTGATAACTTTATTTGCAAACTGCCTTATTGAACATGATAAATATTATCATGTTACTTTATTTTATTATACCTGCCCAGCCCAAAAGTAACACATACCCCTACATTATATCTGGTTGGTTCCTTCTTGGCCCGGCCTGACCTCCGAACCCCATACAAGTCTGGGTCCTCTTGCCAGAACTGTTAATATACAACAAACCAACATTAATAATATATTCACTTCGCACATCAATAATAATTAAAAATAATAATGATTATAATACATTTTATATATGTAAAAATTATTTATTATTTATTAAATTAACTACAAACAATATCAGTAGAAGTGTGAATATCCAAGAGTCAAATAATTTCCTGACTATTTAACTATATTAAATAGAACTATTCAGTAAAGGGAGACAATAACTGTTGACAAATTTAGGGAATGGCTTAAATCTATCTCAGTCACACACAAATACCTTTTTTCAAATATGCTATTGTAATTCCAAGAATCCACAACGTTTAATTGTATGTACCCAATATGCAGACTACATGTACATAATGTACCTAAAAACTTCAAAAATTATATTTAGTAACAGTGAATATTAAACCCTGACTTTATCCCATTTCGCCCAACCACCAACCTCATATTTGCAAACAAAACTTCAGATAACAATTTCAGTAATTCAATAAAAAAGAAATATAATCACACTACCATTTCTATTTTTAGAAGTTATGACCTTGACCATAAGGGACCATGTAATCTAATTTCATGTTCTATGAGTCAACTAGAAACACTAGCTTCATTTAAAAGGATGTTTGATTATTCAGTCCCAAATGAGTAGCAGTGACCTTGACCCCAGTGACCTTAAATGCAACCCAATATATCTCTAACATAAGCATAAAACTATACAGTTTTTCATTAGATTAGAATGTTTACTGTTCCAATCAGTGATTTAATTCTTTTCTTTTTAAACAGTGGCCATGGCCCTGAGACTTATGATCAAAACTCAAACAAGACCCTTGGCCAAAGAGGTCAATAAGTGTAAGAGAAGAATTTTTTACATCACCAGACAAGGGCAAGCTTCCATGTGATTTATAAAGACAGCCAAAATAAAAACATGTAATAATAATTCAGGGAAGTAGCAATGCCAGTTCTGTGCAATCAATTCATTTCCTGGTTCAAAGCATCATTGCACTTTGCAATCTATCATAGTTCAAAGTTCCATCAAATTCATAGTTGTAAAGTATTCTACACATTTAACTCATATCTCCCTTTTTGAGAAAAAAAATACTAAAATATCTACTGTATTGTTAAATACTCAACATAAAACAAAATATAACCACAAAACAACACTTATAAAATGATGGGGCGGCAACATAAGCCATGCTTGCAAGGAAAATTGCTCTGTCAACTGAGTATAAGATGATATAAACTTGTATCCTGGAAACAACTGTGAGGTTTCATGACATACAAATTTGAAATGTCACGCTATCAAAATCAATTGCAATTGGCTTTTTCTTATCAATTGGACTAGATAAATACATTTAATAGTGATCAAAAGTAGTTTAATACATCCAAATTCGATACATTCTATTTAAATTCGAACTATACATCCAATCATACATGTATTTTAAATACATTTACATTTTCTTTCCATTGACAGAGCAAAAATTAGGTGCTGAAATGACAATCGACATAATGTGACATGCACAATGAGAAACAATAAGTTTTCCACAAGCCATTGTTGCTTCTCATCCAGTCAGGTCAAAAAAATCAATAAACTTAACTTTGGATCACGGCGGTCTCTTTCTCCAAAATTATCGTTTTCCTAAAATGTCAAATTTCACATTTGCTGCATAGAACTACAATGTCATGTAAATATAGTACAACTGTTATCTGATCTTAGGAAAAAAATCACATTTTCAATACACATTGCATGCACATATCCAAGTTTTGCATTACAACTCTTCACAGCAACTTAAAATTTAATCACATGCTAAGTACATGTGTGAAATAAATTAATGACAAAAGCAAAAGTTTTATAGGCGGGTACTAATCACTATCATATGTAAACATTAGAATTACATAATATTACAACATTTCATGTATTCTCTACCAGTCAAAATGAAAAAAAATAATTATCGAACCTCTTTTAATTGCAATATTTCTTCTTTCTTCGGTCTACCCCGGCCCTTTTTGGCTTTCGGCTCATCCTGTGTATCAGAGTCATGCAACCTCAGTTGTGACCCATATTCTTTACTATCTTTCCGAGGTGTGACCTCACCCTCGCTTCCTGAAGCACTACTTCCTGATTTCTCATCGCTACCTGACCCATCAGAGGCTGAATTCTCCGAGTCAGACTCAGATTCTGATCCTGACCCGCTGAAATTAAATTTATAATGTATTTCATCCATGTAACCTTGGGCAGGAATAAATCATTATCAATACCACAACACAGGCTAAGGTAGTATTATAGCATGTCAACTGCATTTGTCATTCATCGTTTTGTATTTAACTATAATAGACACAAGAATTCATGATGCAAAATTATATAACAAAACATCTGATCTTGTCAGTCCCCTAATCTAATTATCACCATGATTTAATAAGGAGTTTAATGGACTATTACTGTGTAGAACACAGTTTCTCCAGGCTAGCTGAACGGAGCATAAACTATGCTGGTGCTAAAGGCTAAAGAAGGAATTGTTGAAGGATATGATTGAAGCTAATTAAATAGTCCATTAAATTGACTAGCTTCTTAAATAATACTGCAAGGCCTAATAATAGTAAGATCCCTTCTCCCCAACCTTGCATTGTGTTACCACCCTATCCTTATTAAACAAACAATAATTGTCAACACCAATGGTTATATAACAAACTCAACTCACCTTGAGTTGTTTGAATTAGACTCGGAGTTGTTTGACACATGATCCTCTTCCTTCACCTTATGTCTGGGCAGTGAATGCTTGTAACTCTCATCATTGTTGTAGTCGGTTGATGGTAGCTTTGAGGTGGTCTTGGTTGGGATGTCACCAAACAATGGCTTGTTGAAGTCAAGGTCTGTGATATCAAGATTGTCTGCTGTCTGCAATCATGTTAAAAGTCTTAATATTATCAATCAAAAGAGGAGCACTGAAACCCCAAAGTATACAAAATATACAGTAAGCACTGTATTCCCTCACTTTAAACAAGTACAAGCAACTGAATTGTTTGAAACCATGACAATTGGTGTTTAATTATTGGATATGTGGCAGTAAAATATATCAGTTTCAAGTTCTTAATTGTTCAAAGAGATATTTTGTCATTCCTGCCTAATATGAGTATTAATAATACAATATCATTGTCTAGAGTCATGAACATAAACAAATGCTTTTTGGTTAATGAATGCTAAAACTATTAGTATTCCATGTCCATCCCGAGTGTCTCTTGCCCAACACAACATTAAACTAAGTTCCAAAAATTAAATTAAATTTCATGTTATAAAAACAATTATAAAAAAACAAAATTATTTGTCTATTAATCATACTATGTCAGGACAATTATTAAAGACATTTATTAACTGCTTTGCTTTTCGAATCAGACGAGTTAGAAAAATTATTGAAGATAAGTATATTTATCAATTGTTTGCTTAAAATCATCATATATATAAGGCAGCAAAAATAAAAATAAATAAAAACATGATGACATGTTTTGAGAGAGAGAAAGGATTCATAGGATGTGACCCGAAATAAAAAGAATAAATAGATAAACATTTAAGAATCAATGAAAAGGCAAAAGCATACTTCAAGCATACCAACAATTGGGTCAAGTACAAAAATGGCTACAATGGCAAAAATTAAGTTATGCAAAGTTAAACGCTTATTAAATTCAAGCTTAATAGTTTAAGGTGTTTTATTTTGATGCAAAATATATAGTAAAAAATCAATCCAATGCCAACCATGATCCATTCATTTAAACAGCATTGAAATCAGCTCAAACCACCATTTTTTTATTTTAAAAATAACAACATACATTCCAAAAGGTCAGACCAGGAAAGCATAACATTGTTTAAATGCTTAAAGAATAATACAATTGATACCACGTTTGGCAAAGAAAATTTGAAACTGCGCAACATTGCTCTTATTTTCTGTATGCCTTATTCCATCTATAACATTTATATACATGTTGTAATGTACATGTTACATATGTTGAGCGTTCTTTTCATTGACCAAAAGATTACCCATTACTATTAAAAAACAACATGAAACAAATGAACACTGATCAACTAGAATTCAAACAACAGAAAAGGTGTATAAAAAGACAAGCATAGAAATAATAAATTGCCACAATTTCTTCTAAGTTCAAATTTGATGGAAATTTGTTTTAAATTATTCTGAATACTCCATAAAACATAGAAAACCCAATAGAGATTGACAAAAGCACTACAAAAGAATCCCATTTTAAATGACCAACAGAAAAGTCAGAAATCAAAGTCTGCGTTCTGACAGCTAAATTTACGGCATCAAAATGCTTCTGAAATTTCTAAGTTCAACATATAACTCAAATTTGTGAAAATGGGCCCCCTTTCAATTTTTTCCATTTAGGCATAGAAATGGTCCTTGAACATTAACAAACGCATTGGAGAAAAAATTATCCTGGAACAGGATCTTTAAAGGGGTATTTTTGGCTAAAATGTGAGTGTTGGTATGACCAAAAATATACAGAAATAAGACATTTACAAGAGGGGTAGGCTTCAATATTTTAAAAGTTGGAGGATGTACATCTATCATTCACATCAAAAAGTAATATTTTTGAAGACTATGAACATTACAGAACCATAAACAACCATAGAAACTGAAAATAACATTGCATTTTCAATAATTCTTTTGATCAGTTTGCAGATAATTTTCAATTTGAAATTTTCCAAGATGGCGGCCTAAGGGCGTGCTTATTTCATGCAAAATAAGCAATTCCTCAATTTTCTGCACCTTAAATTAACAAATTTAGTTTGCCACACTATTGTTTAACACTTTTGACACATTTATTTCGACAAAACATCATCCCAAACTAGAAAAATGTCACATTATATCGATACATACCTTGCTCATTTTGGGCTGGTGAAATTCATCATGGCGGCCATCGCGTCTTGTTCTCTGTGAAAAGATGGAGTCGGATCACGTGTGCAGAAACGTACAAGATGAAAAACGCCAAAAAATAAATTCACAAGTTTCATTAAGAAAAAATACTCAATCAGATTGTAATTAAAGAACATACTTTCAAACGTTTCTCGAGTGCATGCAGTTTTCCGCGTTAAAATTGAGAAAATATTCGTTTACAGTGCATTTTCATTCATGCAATATATCCATTAATTAAACTACAATATTATGTCCAAAATGTAAACAGATTAAAACTGATGCCATTTACTTACAATTAATCCAAACAATGTCAAAGTTTATTGCTATTCTTTAGTCCAAAAGCGAGAGCAAACGACAACAAATATGGCGGCCATTTGCAAACTGATTATCGTAACGCATTGTGGGAAATAATTATGTTCATTATGCTCACCGCCTATAACCGAATTGGAACACTGGTCGCGACATGTGTTTCGAAAGTTTCATTTTTTGTGACAAGCCTGTATATTTGCTAATTGTTGCAATACCAAAATAACGTGTAAAATAAGTGAAGTGTAAAAATCTCAATATACTATATCTTGAATTTGACATCAATACAACTGTACAGCTTGAATATGAAAAATTTCGTACGCCACTACTTGAATGATAATCACTTGCATTTATCACAGACCGGCAGTAAGTCTAAATTTTCAGAAAAAAAGCGACGGGCTACAAGGGAAAGAACTTGGAATAAATCAGTTTGCATTCACGCGACACATAGCAATCAAAGCACTTTTAAAAAGCGTTGAAAGCCATTCGGTCTGCTACGTTTTGTTAGTACAGTCATGTTATTGTAAAACAACTTAACATTACCATCTAAAAATACATGACATCCTTCGCAAAAACGTTATTTTGAAATTACTACTAAGTTGCGTAAACTTTCTTCTTTATATTGCATTAAAGCATAAACTCGTCGACCTGAAAACAATTGCGTATCTAGGATTCATATTGCGTAATTACGCAATTTAAACGCATTTTAGTAACCTGATAACAGATAATTCAGGGGCGGATCCAGGGTTCGCCGTACGAGGGGGCGTACATTAGGGGCCTACCCTTTTTACTTGCGCCCCTCCCTCAGAAACGAAATTTATTTGGTTTAAAGCTGCACTCGATCATAGATTTACCGTTTTTACAACTTTTTTTATTTTTTGTTTTGGAAAGAGCAAATTTTTGCGTAAATATCTTCAAATAAAAAGATGTCAAAACGTTCAATCTGTGAGAGTGCAGCTTAACGTCCCTCCCGGAAGACTATTAGTATTTTTATTTGATTTAGTAGTGCGTCGAACCTGCGTCCCCTGGATTGACAGTCAAGTGTGTTACAACTAGACCAAGGATCCGCCACTACCAACGAATTGTACAAAACTGATTGATATCCTTTTAATAGGCTAGTTTGTTAAATGTGTTTTATCAAGATACTCCGGTTTACCCCAATTATAAAAATAATACTACACTCTCGCGCATCAACATGCCATCGAGAGTGACACATTTATCATAAGCCAACGCAACATCCTTCACGCTCGCTGAACTTAAACCAGACAATGCCATATGTTTAATTTTGAATTGCTTTCAGTGGGTAAACTAAGCCGGAGGTTGTCCAGCACTTCTCAGAGGCACCATGGCGTGAGTGGCTACTTTACAACTTTTTTATATATCACACACACGCACGCACGCACGCACGCACGCATGCATGCACGCACGCACACACGCACGCAGCGGGGTTGAGGGTACTCATCCAATAATTCTTTTTTACAATTTCAATATCTAGTCCGAAATGGTGCATTTTGGACATAATGTATTTCCCATCCCCCTGGAACCCACGTGTTTACCCAATTTTATATGTGGTGAACCCATCCCAACGCCTCAGTGAACACCTTCCTCCTTGCTGTGCTTATAATATTTGCCAGTCACAAAAGCATTCCTTTTTACAATTTGTTTATTTCACATGGGATTTGGAGCTCCCTACCCCGTTTTGCCCTATGTCGTTTTAAGTCGGAGCCAGCGAGTCGGAATAATGGTCCGATGCATTAACAATTGTTCATACACATTCTAATATTTTAAGTTTTACCCCGAATAGAAGTCCAGTGTTGAGCTTACTCGTATATTTGTTGTATTTATCATGAAACTGAAACTACTATATTTGCGGTACATTGGATTTCGCATTCTATCGCATATATATATATAGACACCTAGCTGTGACCACCATAGATATATTATAGGACATCTTAACAAAACTGCTTAACAGTTCCCGCTAAGAATTGCCTTTCGTTTGGGTCTGCTAGTCAGAAGTGTTGTCGAGAATATAATTAATTAAATATTAGATAACAACGAAACATATATAATAATGTACTCGGGTTCTCTTTGGGGCATTATAATATATTTATTACTGTAGATTTGTAATACTTTTGAATCACCTGTGGATGAGCGGTGATTCTTATTTCTTTAATCATCATCATCATCATCATCATCGTCGTCGTCGTCGTCGTCGTCGTCGTCCTGCATGATCAGAGGACAAGGTGCTGTTTGCAAGATGTTTCGTAAGTTTCTGATTTGGCTTAGTTTAACTTGTTTTTGAAACAGGTTTCAAACTTGTTGACTCACATCATTTCGTAGTGGCAGTCCAGTTTTTGTGGGGAGAATGAAAATGGCTTGTCGCCCCTTAATTGCTAACTATATACTGCTACATATCTTCGGACATGGTGTCTTCTATTCTATTCGTTTATGGGTGCCACGGTCTTCCTCAAATATGTGGCCATTGTCTGTCTTCTCAGAAATCACCATCTCTAAATGACTTCTCATCGATTTCTTTCAAACTGTTTCATGATTCGTCTCCGTTGAAATCTTCAATGTCTCAATCTGTCATTGATACTAGATCGTTGTCAAAGGCAACACTGATTCTTCTCAAAGCAGGCACTATCTCGGTGTCATTTATTTCAAGGTCAATTTCTTCCCTTGTTTCTGATCTGACTGTTGTCTCTTTGTACTGACAGGTTGATGGTTCCTTTGCCTTGATCTTAGCCGTTGGTTGGCTCGGGCCACATAATTCTTCAACTGTAGTAACTGTTTCAGGGTTGAACTCATCTCGAGGAACTGTTTCCTCGATATCTTGTAGTTTCTCCTGAAGCTCAGTTTTCACCTCGCTGCTTGCTTCGCGCATTTTTGCGTTCTCATCGGTTAATTTTGCCAGTTTAGCATATCAACACTATCAAAGTCAGAAATGGCAGGAGGTTTTGCAGCCATGTTATTATTTATAGCAAACCTTGAAACAGATGTGTCAACATACATGTATGTCAATTTTACCTCAGTGTAACCTTGTTCCACTGTATGTCAGCGTAGACGGTTGTTTTCGCTTCAGACAGAGTCCGGCCAAATTCAATTTCTATTCTACCATCACGCTGAAGGAACACGTCAATAGCGGCCTTTTCTTCCTCAGGTTCATGCTCTCTGTCGTCGGTGGCCAACCCTGCTGTCCTGCCGGCTATTGGCGAGGACGAGGGCCATGCGGCCCTACCCAGGGCGGACTCCCGCTGCTGTTGTCCCATCAGGGTCCGTATTACAGAAGGATCTTAAGAAATATTTGATATGATTTAACTTAAATGTAAATATTAGAATTGTTATTTTTCTTGAAAAAAAAATATAATTAAAAAAAAAAAGTTTCTATATATTAATTGCAGAGTATACACTAAGCATAACACTTTCTACCGGTGAAATAAAACAGTACGTTAACAAAATTGTTGAATTTAAGGAAAATGTACAATATTTCATAAAGATGCTTCTGTAATATGGACCAGGTCATTTATGACGTTCATCAGACTTTTGACAAGGCTCAAGTTATCCTCTTCGCCATACCGGAATAATTATAGGCGTGACATGCATTTCCTCGAGAGTGTAGACTCGAGCCACGAAAATGTCACCAATCTCTCAGCATTTCTGGTTGTGGCAGCCTGGTAGTAAGATGCTGCATTTCCGGTTTTAGAACTTGATGAACAGTTGATTCAAGCCACGAAATATCTCCCAGATTATTCTTTCAACTCTCTCAACAGTTCTGGTGGTGTATGTTCTGGTGGTGGAGATGGCGCAAGTCCTGTTTTGGGACTGACGCGTGATTCAAGCCTCGAGATGCCACCCAGATCATTCCAAGACTATCATCGTTTTTAATTTTTTTTAAACAAGTGAGATTTTTGGAACAAGAATGAACCATATAACTTTCAAAAATTAATTAGGATGAATGCAGATTCCGCATTGGGCGCCGACTGCTCGCGAACCTAATAAAACTGTTGACTGTTGACTGCCTCAAACTATCCCGCGAGAAACTTTGTGAACTTTTTTGCATTTTATTATTGATAATTGACAAAAAATGGTGACAGCACTAATTATTTTGCTGCAATATCTATGATTATTCTTTGAAGGTAAAATAACTTCCAACTGGTTTCTTATCTAAAGATATGATACATTGAAAGTATACCAGTTTTCGGATAAAGCTTAGCATGATACTGCACTTCGGACACTACTTCTCTGTTTTTATATGCGAACCAGTCATAGTATTTACACAGCTTTATTTCAATGTTTTAAAACTTTTGATCCAAATCATGCACTATTCTAATCTGTTTGTGTTTTTTTAACTTTGAACAATAAAAAATGTATACAAACGAAATTTTAACTTGCGTTTACGGACAGACTGTTGACGTTGCTTCGTAATATATCAAGTGATTGTAATTAGCACAAGCCCGCAAGCCTACACTGGGGAAATGCCTTCAGGGCTTGCTAAAATTCTGAATTTTATATAGCAGGGCTATTCCCCCGGAATTCATACTCATTCCCTGGTCCCCCGCTGGGCGGAGCCATATCCCCTTGTATTTAAAAAAAAATAATATATATATATTGTTTTATTTATCTTTTTAAAACTAGCGCAAGGTTGACAGTGAAAAGAATCGATAATATTATTATGCATATTATGAGTGTGTAGAAGACCATGATGACTAAGTCCAAAAACTATTTTAATAAGAGTGTTTCTGTTTTTATTCTTATATCATAAATGTATTTATTGCCCTAAATTTCGCTGCGTAATAAAACAAATTTGATTTAATATCAAAATCCCTTGGAATGGAGACCAAAATACCCACTGGAAGCCTCTAAGAAATATGGCATGTATGAATGAGTATTGGCTACATGTATTTTATTTTGTTAACGTTATATATTTATATATGTCTTAAGCCTAGCATACAATGTCACAATTAAGTAGGATATGTTTCATTTTAAATTTAACATTTTTTTTTTTAGATTGTCATATGAAAGCCCTGTTTCACAATGACAATGTTAGCAGAAAGTGTGGAGTTCATCAACAAGTATGTTGCTATTTTCTATTCTTGTTTTATAATTGTACTATTTTGCTTTTGATTAAAATAAATAAAACATTACTTTTACGTATTATATTTTGTAAGTAACTGTAACTTGTTTCCAAAGTATAGAGTTAATGTGAGCTTGACAAACATAAAAAAATAGAATGACACATAATATGCACCTTGAATTAATGAACATTTTTATTTCTCCTTTGTTAAGTTATATTATTTATGTTTTTCCTAGATTCCGAAGCAATAGCGACAATTACAATGTATATCAATGCCGAGCATTTCTTGGGAGATTCCTGGAGAGCTATTTGTCAGACATTTACAAAGGTGAAAAACTCATTGTTACATGTATATGTACATTGCAATTTGTTCAATTGGAGTATGTTGTAAATATTTTGGATGAGAATTCCCTGAACCTATGTAAGTTACATTAATTCAAGTCTATGCTATTAAATTTATTTAAGCTTAATTTTGAAAAAAAAGCAAATGAATTCCTCTTGAGTGTTTGTTTCTTGAGTAAAAACACTCCTTTTAGAGAATGTTGGAATTGAACTCGCAACCTCTTGGGTGAGAATTGAGCACCGAACACGACATATCACTAGACCACTATTGCTATCATCGTCATGACAGTATTTCTTGAATTTTCTGGTAGAATGTTGAAATTGTGAGAAAAATAATATTAATTAATGTTACATATATGAGCTAAATTTGATATTACGTCAGTAATCAATGATGTAAATCAATATTTTGTCAGTGTCTGAGTCCTTAAAGTCATGCGGCTCTAACAGTGAGTACACGGCGCTACTACAGTTCTGTGAGATATTCCTGGAACAGCGGAGGGAGGTTTTCATTTCCCCACCCCTACACACCACTCCTAATACCCCACCCTTAAACAAGCCAATCAGCAACACTGTTGATGAAGAATTCCTTACACAAAGTAGGTTTAATTTTATTCTCTTATTTGAAAAAACATGCTATAGAACAAGTTGATGTATTTATACTTAATATGTTATCTCTATTGTCATATTTAAGTTTTGTGGTGAGGTAAATCTTATTCTCAAAACAGAGATTTTTTTAGATGATTTTACAGTTTTTGATTGTTGGTCATATTCATGTTTATGTCACTGAAGTGTTCTGATCTGATGATATTTCAGGCTACTTGCGATGGTATTTATCTCGAATCCTGGTGTTGCTGGGCTACACAAGTTGCGAGGGGATACATGGGCGTACAAGGGAGATAATTGTGCAACTACTGCAGGCCATCAAGTCACGTGACGTGTACTACTTTGCACAGATACTGCGGGAAATTGTCCACTGCATTATTGGTACTAGTGAATTATTTGTTTATAGGTTACGGTAGAGTTAAGATTACTTTTACATTGCAATGATGAACAAGTACCATAAGCTCTGTAAAACTTTATCTAGTATGCTGATGAACATTTGCACAGTTTTAAAACTAGCTATTCACATGTGATTATGAAACCATTAAAATTCCTTAGTGATAATCAGTATTAACTATTGATGAAGCTCCCAAGTGAAGATTGAACCACAGACCCTCAGATCCATTGTCTGACACGCTTAATAATCACCCAGCCATGGCGACCGAAGTTTAAAGCTGTCTTCACAATCAACCTTAAATTAATTAGCGTGAACGAATTAGGAAACAGACTTGAGTGTAATTCTATTAACTATTAGCTTTTATCATCAGAAACAAGCACAAAGAAATTCGGATGAGCTAAAACCTTTGAGGCTGAATTTTAAACATTTATCTAACACTGCCTGTTACAGATCTGGTCGAGATCAGTGAGCAGATGTTCGGAGGGAAACTGGAGTCAGCCAAGCTGCAACGACTGCCTGTGGACATGGACCTTGTGTTGAGGAGTCTTCAGGAACCAGCTGAGGTAGGACACTTTGTCGTAAAGTTTGCAAAACTTTATTAGTGTACTGATGGTTCATTTTAATCATAGGTATGTATGACTTATGGTACCAATAATGAAGCTTGAAGTAGAAAAATAAAGATTTTGCACACCCAGCCAATTGCAATTTTTGGACACATTTTAGCGGTCAAACCAGTGTGAAGTTGTACTGACCCCTGCACAGCTGAATGTGGATGATGTGGAATATTGTGAACAACTCCAGCTTAACCTCACGTAAGAAATATTAATGCAACCTCTCAATGATAATCACACCCTTAATTTTCATGATACAAGGCAATTGGTTTGTAAATGAATATCTGAAATGTGCCTTGACTTTGTGTTTTGAAAATTGTCCATCTTTTGAAACATTTCAAAAAAATAAATAGATAACAAATAAATTGCGCAAATATCAGAGTGCCGATAAATTTCAGCATTTATCCTGAAATCTGATTGAGAGCTTTCAATTTAAAACTATTTGTTAATTTGTGAATGTGTTTTCCTTGGAATTTGCATTCAAAATAATAAGTAGTATCTTGAAATGGATATAAATGGCTTTTTAAACAATTTTATGAGTCCTGCTTTGAGTTGGAAACCATATACTCTTAACTTAATTTTAGGATTTTCAGGATCATGATTTTTGGTATTTTATCGTCCCTGGTGATAGAGTTTACCAATGTTGTTATAGAAATTGAAAGGTTTAGAAACTGTTTCTGTTCTTTAGTGTGTTTCTTTCTATTCTCCAGCAAAGTTCTATGTGACATTGGCTATGACCTAGGTAGTTTCTGCCCCATCATCGAGGCTCAAGCGTTACTGGAGAGCCTGTGCTGTCAGCTGGAGATTGGCGAGGTCAGCCTGAAAACTGTGAGTCATAAAACTGAGATAGGGGCACCCTTTAGTTTAAAATAAAATCAAATCAGTCCTTTCTCATAACAGTAAAACATTCAACTATAAAAAAATAGTTTTAAGGCCTGATTCCTGTACTACAGTTAACCAGAAATGAATCCTAAACTTGCAAACAACAAGCCTAAAATTTTAGATTATAAAGGACTGAAACCACCAACAATGTACAAACCCATTAAGCATAATTACTTTTTACCATAATTGTTCAAATTCAAAAATTCACAATCCATTTGTTTCTTTTAAGTGAAAATTGATCATGCAGAATTAAATTCTTTTTTGTTTTCATTGCAATGTGCATGTAAAGCCATGATTTGTGAAATCATTTCGCAATAATGCTGGAGTCCTTGCATCTGGTTGGTGTGTTGTTGCGTTCCTCTTCCAGTGTCATGCTGGACATTAAGCTGTATGATTATTTCATATGACTGTATGTTGTATACACGTGATTCACAATTTTTCAGGAGTCACTGCTGCTAGCTGATGTGTTGTTGCATTCCTTTCATGACAGACAATTAACTGTGTGACTTTTTCCTTGACTGAATCGTTGCACATGATTCGCATTTTTTTTATAGGAGTCTCTGCGGTTAGCTTGTGTGTTGTTGCATTCCTGTCCCCGCATCATCACAGACATTGAGCTGTGTAACTTCTTCCTTGACTGCGTTGTTGCCATGGTGAGGCTCCTGTGCACGGGACTGCCACTTGTGACTGACCTGAAAGACAGGTTTGTGTGGAAAGTTAATATTCACAGTTTATCACAAACTGATCAGGGCCAAATTTAGAACCTAGTGAAATGAATGCCTCTGGATGAAAGGCTTTGTTTAAATCTAAAAAAATATTTTAGTACTTTTCAAATGTTTATCTTAAAGTTTAATTACACCAGGGCAGCCGTCCAATTTCAGCCCCAATCTCAACCTCAAAAAGATATTTTCCCTAATTTTGTTACGAAATACCTCTTTAGTTTGTTCTGTTTGTGAAGATTGTTTTTTGGATAGAATTAGACAAAAATAGCCAAGCTATATTGTTTTTTTTGCCTGCAATATGATTTCATTAAGATCCAGTTATTAACCAGGTTTTCACATAGTGAAACCTGGTAATTAGTACAACATAAATTGTTGTTCGGGAGGGCAGCTGGGCAGGCGGCGTCAAACTTACCTATGAAACTGAATAACTTCAATTAGGGTTGACATATCTTGACCAAACAGGGTATTTAGGAAGAGTTCATTGAGACCTTTCGTAGGATTGCGTTTGGGGCCCCTAGGGTCAAGGTCACTGTTACTAAAAATAGAAAAAAGGTTGAACCTGAAATTTTTTAGTTAGGGTTGACATATATTGACTAAACTTGGTATTTAGAGAGAGTTTATGGAAGCCTTTCATTATGTGAGGTGCCCCTGGTATCAAGGTCACTGTTACTAAAAAACAAAAACAAAACAGTTGAAACTGAATTTCACAATGAAGGCTAAAGTTCTCCTTTCAATCATCGAAAACCTGGTTTCGTTGCATTATGGCATTTCTTGTTACTTATGTTAATGTGATTGTCTGTATGACACAACAATTCACTTACACTTTAAGAATAAGAATTATTTGTGTATCATTGGAAATCCTTGTTTTTATATAGAATAAATTATTTTACAGTGACCATAAGAAGTTTGAGCACAGTGCAGCTAGTGTGCTGCTAGAGCTGGTAGCCCTTAGTACTGGCGAGTTCCCAAACCTGGGGCTGCGGGGCCTGGAGCAACTCCTGGAGGGGCTCGGGGAGACCCTGCAGGAGGAGGGGCTTGGGCGACTTAAGACGCATGGGCTCCGGGCAGCCCTTGGTTCCTTAATGGCCAATATCCTTGAAACCCTACCTACCCAACACCAACTGAGCTTCATCTGTATGCCCCACCGGAGCAGATTAGTGAGAGCACTCACCAATGAGATCGGCACCTCAACAGACTTACAGGTATTGTTAAATGCCTTAAAGAACCTAATTTTTCAAAGGTATTCATATATTTCAGTTCTATCTGTTTATATAAAACCAGTGAATAACTGGTTATTGTATTTTTGATAAAGATACAAGTCTAGTGATGTAAATTAATATAAAGATCTAACAAGGCATTTCTTTTTTTTGCCCATCGTTAATGCGAGTTTTGCATTCACATGCAGGTACTATAGATATGACTTGATATCAAAATGTCCATGTTGATTCCAGTACCTGGTTGGTTGTTTGGTCAAGGCTGTCCTGTGTGAGCTAATGGGGAACCAGACAAGTGTGGAGGGGATATCTCTCTTCCACAGTGACACACCTAAAGCTAGCGGAAATGCAAGAAAAAGGTAATCATTTTAGTTGCCAAGATTTCTATGTCGACAATTTTGAATTTAAATGGTAAAAAAAACTTGACCATTTAGTGTCTGAGTATATTAAAATAAATCAAATAGGAAATGCTGAAAAATGATGTACTTTTAATATGACTGCAGCTTTTTATCATCAAACTTATGACATCCAAAAGAATATGGTTTGATCCACTTTGACAAGTGAATGGCACGTATATGTACATGTATATGATGCTAAAAAGTTTAGGTGACAAAAACTGCCTTTAATATTACATTGCAGGAAGCTTGATGGGTCTGTGTTGTTGGCGCCCAAAGTTCCGAACAAGAGTAAGACATACAAGATATTGATGATGAAGCTGCACACATTCCTCACAGAAGAAAACCAGGTGCCAAACTGCCTGTGTTTAACAATTTTAAGCATATTTGTGGATTTCCTTGGCTATCAATGGTTTGAATATGGAAATGTGAGTGAGCACTGCTCACTCATACATTGCTGTAGTAGGATGTTTGCGCTGCCATACTTTATGTGCGTACCTTACCGGTGAGCCTCAGCTGGGGCTTTTGGAAGCTTATCAGTCACATTCAGTAATAGTTGATCCTTTTGCAGGTGGATGTGAGGGCAGTCGAAGGAGTACAAATGATTATAGAAGTTACCACTTGCTGCATCAATATGTGCAGACAAGAAACTCTCCATCCTCCAGTGTTAAGGTTAATACATTTTTAAGAGCCTTTTTTTACCTGTTCAGGCCTTTTTCTATGAACAATATAAAGAATTGTATTGGAACAGTAAATTTTGTATGAATAACAATTTTTTGTTACACTTATCATTTAATGTACACTAAATCATTAATTTACACAACACTGGTTGTCATTCAACGAAAAGAGTTATACTCACCAATGGATTACATTGACCACCTTGGACAAACAACCTCCGATAAGTGACTAGGAGAGCTAGGGATCCCATTCGCGTCATGTTTATTATAAAGCTATCAGTACATTTTAAAATTTCCACTTGCTGTAACTTCTTTTTGTGTATTTGATCAGGCCACAGAAGGAGTATAGTGAGTTTGGATCGTGGTTGAACAAGGAGCATGTTAATGACTTATGTGGCTTCATGTTCACAACACTACAGGTAGGATAAACTACTAGTGAAACGTAAGCCACCTTTGTAAAAAAAAAATATTATGAATTTTCACAACACAAATGTACTTTTGAAGCTGAATGTGATGTATTTCAACTTGACAAAGTGAAAGTTGTTTGCTTCTGTACATATATAATAGTTCCAAAACTCATATGAATATCATATATAGTGTCTTAACACTTTTAGGGTATATTTTTTTCAATTCACTAGTCATGCTAAGATGATAACCATACTGTAATTGATACTTCATAGAAACTTTTATAAGCTAGACTACTGTTTGTTTTCAGTTTGCTGCTCAAAAAGACCTTCCTGCAGCAGATGTCACTCATGTTTATCTAGGGATTCTGAAAATTATTGGGGCACTTCTAGCTGTACAAGGTATCAGTTGCTTAGCTTAAAACTTCTACAATATAAAGTGCCGCCTTTGTGGCATGGCAGACACATGGTGGTTATTTTGTCCATAGACGTTGTCATCGGTGTCACATTTTTTGTTTCCAATCAATAATTTTTGAAAGGAATGACTTGTTATAGAGTTTTTACACATCGGTATTCACATTGGCCATGATCAGTAGATTTTATAGCCAGTAGGTCAAAGGTCAAGGTGACCTTTTCTTGAAAAATAGTGTTGGGCTCTCTCAACAGGCAATACATCTTAATTACAAAACTCTAGGTCATTCTCAGTTTCTGAATGCATCAGTCTTGAATAATGATGGTTGCCCAAGTTCCCCATCACATTAAAAAGCTTGACAGCTCCTTTATCACTGAATAAAACTACTATGTGATATGTTTGGGTATAAACAAGTACTCCAATGTTTCAGATTGAAGATATATGTATTATACATGTATGGTTAGAAGTCATTGATCTCATGCATTAGTAAAACTCCATTATAATTGTAAGACTATAAGTGACTACAAGTGATAACAATGCGCTAATTTTAGATGCAGCTGAGTTTGACGCTGAAACGAATCAGACATTTGGATGGATGGCCTCCCTACCTTGGCTTTTGGTAAATTTTAGGAAACATTATAGCTTGCTTGTCTACAATTTTTATTTTAAGTTTTGGGTGATTTGAGATTAGATTTGTTCCTTCATAAAATTAGAGGGAAATAACTAATCTGATCTACAATGGTTTTATGTACTAAAATGTTTAAACCTACAACTATTGATGTCTTTTGTACAAGAACCATTTATATACATGTTTCAGAATGACCCTTCTTGGGTGGACCTGAAGCCAGCCAACCCCCGTGGAATTGTCAAGGTCACTAACGTCCTTGCTCCTAAGCTCGGTGAGTTGCGTACTTAGTATCAGTTTTCTGATGTAAGTGGTGTCAGGTGAAGCTTAAAAAAATGATTAAAATTTGAGACATTAAAGACAGTTTGCATGGAAAGTGTTATCATAAACATGTATCACTTGGTGGAAAAATGCCCACATCTCTTTCACTTTCATTTAACATGTGACAGTTTTGTAGCTATAGTCATAACAGTGTGACAGGGATTTAGATAAAGATTATTGAGTTATATGAGTGTTTTTATCTCCCCCAGATGAGCAATGCAGTGCAGAGTGTGTGGGTGTTTTGGCCCTGCTGCCCAAGGATGTGGCCCACAAGTGGAGGGTGCACATCTTCAGGCAGGCTCTGGTAAGGATACATTGAATAAAGCTATATGCTATTTGTACTGAATAACTCTGAAATTTGTTCACCTTACATTAATCTTGTAGCATTTGGTTTTGTGCTCATTGCTGTTTATTGCTTTGACCATTAAACTCATATATATTGGACAGTGTGATGGTGGCAGCTTGGTGAAGGTGCGGGCCATCCAGTCGTTTCCTAACCTACTCTACCACCTCGGACCTAATGCCAACCACCTTGTCTACGATCTCCTTCAGTGAGTAGAGAGCTCTCTAACTTGTGTCCTTTTTGAGATGTCATAAGAAAGTATCGCTGGTGGGAATCAAACCCACAACCTCTTGTCTGAAAGGTGGACAGAGTAGTGGACACCAATACCACTAGACCATATAAGCATTTTCTGTTATACATGTTAACCCTTGTATTATATGAAAATAATTTCGGCATTGTTCAGAGCTAAAGCACCATTCCAGACTTACAGAAAATTTATGTAGTGATTATCTAAGGGCTATTCCAGTAAAACATATAGGAAGGCAGTTATTTTCCTAGTACATGGGAGGGTGTCTTTTTCCCTAATTTGGAACCCCAAAGGGTAAAGTTGCATTTGTAGGGGGGGGGGGGGGGTATAATTTAAAAGTGCCTTCCCCCAGTGGTTTATATGTTTAAATGGAATAGCCCTGACTGAATGTTCATGTTGGTAATTGGTTTACAAATATTTACATGATACTGTTGCTGTATTTCAATTGTAGTTCCTGTGTTAGCGATGGGTCAGACGATAAACAAAAGGCTCTGGCTGGAATTGTTGGTCATCTGGCATGTGTTGTCAGTAGGAAGGCCATCCTTAACAAGTAAGTGTCTATCATAGTTTTTCTACATGTGCACTTACGTACATGTATCTTTTGTATGCCAGTGCTTTCTTTAAAAGCATGGTGTGTTTCAGTGATCTGTAAATGATATTTTCTGGGTGTTTTTTTTTTTAAATCCATTCAAGTTTTTTGCATGTTAAAGGACATGCACAATACTCCAACTGATTCAAGATTTCTTTTGGGTCTGATATGTCTTGTTTGGATGGCTAGGTATGGTTGATTGATTGATGTATTGATGTAATTTCTGATGTGTCAAGTTTGGTTGGTGCAGTGAATATTAATGTAGTTACTGTCCGATATGTTTAATTAGGTTGGCATAGATAGTATTCATGTAATTCATGATAAGTCTAGTTTTGAAGTGATAGAGAGTATTCATGTTTAACTTACTTGCTTATCTTCTATTGATTGTTTCCCACAATACATGGTTTCTTATTTCAGGAGTCCCGTTGTCAGTTTGGAGAGGCCGATGTACACTGCCATCTCTGTTGGCTGCCTTTCTTGTGATGGCTCTGATTGTATGGACCCTTTGTGTTACTTCAGTTACATACATGTACATTTCAGATATAAAGAAATTGAAGGCTGTTATGTTTAAAAATGAATCATAAAAATGTTTGGAATAAATAAATAAGCCTATGTTCAATGCACTTACATCTATACCACTAGATCACATTATCATTTATTGTTAGAAATATAAAAAAATTCTGAGAAGTTTTATGAATATTTACCTCTGACATTGTACACACATAGTAGGTTCTTTTTTTCCTTTCTAGAGGTTTACATCATGATTACTTGGTCTCTGTCTGGGTTACTTTCTTATAATTAATGGCTGGTTGCTACCTTTTTATGATTGCCATTGTTTGTGCTCCTCAGTGGTTGATGTGACAGGCAGTCCTAGAGAGCGGCCACGCCTGGTAGACGCCAACATGTTCCTGCCATTTATGCAACTTGCACAGTCAGACAGTGTGCATATACGCAAAGGTAAACATTTGTGATTTACATGTATGCATAGGAATTTTAAAATAATGGTAGTCAGCCATATTTTAACTGTAATTTACTGATTCATTCTCAACCTAAAATATGCCCAGGTCAGAATCTGAAAACAGTCTCTGATACCATGAACCAACTGATAAATCATTTTATTACCCAAAATAAATAAATATAATTATTTATATCCAGAAATAATTATTTATTATTTTATGATGCGAAATAAATAAAACGAATTAAAATTTCAGTTCTTTTTATTCATTACGAGTAACAACACCAGCATATTTGATATGTCATTTAGTAAATAAAACATTGAGTGGCGTCAAGGCCGCGGATACGTGACGAAAAACCCTGCCAGGAATTGAGGTGTGATGAAATGTTTAATTTAACATAGTTGGTGTCACAGCCGTAACGATAACAGTTTACACAAAACATGCCTGCAAACAAATACCACCGGCACTCCCAAACCTGACACACGGTCAAAGGGCTGAGTAAACAGCCGGCCATGTAGGTCTGGGCAATAGACATATATTATACCACCTGTGCGATTGCACACTTTACACATAACATAGACACTTGGCTGGCAAACCAATACCACCAGCCGTTAACACATGGATACACAACACATACCACGTAAGGCCAACGTCAACGTATGTAACGTAATGCGTTAATTATAATTTATGAATGTTTACATTAATATAATAAAGTGGGTTTAGGATTCCTTACTACGGAAAGGACATTGGACCCTTAGCCCCTCTTACCGTCGCGTGAATCCACAGCCCATTGAATGTTTTTTAAATAAATGCTTTCAAAATGTTTATATAACAGTGCATAGAAGTTAATAAGCCTCACACCCCCTGTAGAATTTTACGCCACAATAATTTTTTAATGAAAATTTATCCTCCAAAATTCTGCTCGATGAAAACAGCGAAGATAATAATATTTGCGTCAATTGTATTATCAAAGATGTTTCGCGATGACGTCCTTAAGTGCGTCTAGATAAAACTCCAACCCTACTTTAAACAAGTGAACACCGTTCTGGCGATAAAACCCAGGTGTTTCCGTATCAATGTCAAGCACTAGCGTATCGAACCGTCCAGTAGAACGGACCCAGCTCCTACCATACCGATTAATACGAGCCCGTTTTCGCTCCATTGCTTTACTGTCAGGATTTAATTTCCACTGAAGTCTATCGATAATATCTACCCAAATTAATATTGCTTGGGGAAAGGCTGATCTTAAGTATTTTATTTCCTTAGTGACGGCATTACATATTTTAACTAGAGGGTCATTCTGGATATCATTGCCACCAAGGTGAATTAAGATAATTTTTTGGCAGGGTACCAAATAACACCTGTGTTTCCACCGTCCGCCTGAACCTGGACCAGGTTAGGCCGCCAACCCCCCACCAGCCGATCGTAGTTTGGAGTTTTAGATTGGGAATGCCCCTCGCATGCGCCCGAACACCGACCCAACGCGAAATGGAGTCTCCTAGCACCCAAATCTCTGTTTAAATAAAGAAAATCCTGAATGTGATAAGCCTTAAAGTCTTATATAACGTTTATATGAGTCAGATGACCAACGACCCAGTTGAGCGATGGCCTCTATAGACATCCCGCTCGCCGAGAGGTCAGTTGCTCGTCCGATTCTGAAACTGTGGGACTGAAAAAATTATGCCCTGTGCGATTCAAGCATTTATGTAAGACTGCTGTTACTTGTTTTCGTGTGACTGGTTTACCATTCCTATGTGAAAATGCAGCCACCCGTCTAGGTGCTACTGCCAAGTATTCTTGCATTGCTCTGACTGGTATTATGGGACCATTTTGGCTTGTTTTGGATTTTAATAGGGTTACTACAATATACATCTAATCAGGTGCACTTCGAATGTCTTCAACGCGGGCTTGGTTGCACAAACAGGCTTTGCCGGGCGATACTAATTCGCTTATCCTAAATAATCCAAAATAAGCAAGACAAAAAATTGCGCGGAATAGCCTGCTTTCATATAAACCATAACAAACAATATGCAGCACATCAATAATTGAAACGAGAATAGGCTTTGTAATGGGCCGCCGGGCGTCCTTGACCTGTGGCATCGCTCGTGAATAGCCTTCGAGCAGCTTGTTAACAGCGAAAATATCAAGAATATTCGGAAATTTTTTGATGAAAATTGATACCCGAAATGAAAGTGCGTACTGTACCTGAAACAAAATTTGCTTCGTGACAATATGCAATAAACAATATTATATTATGCTTTGGTATGGGCCAAAAACAAGGGAGCTTATATTCGGAACGGAATCCCTCACATGCGTTTAAAGAAGTATTATAAATTGTTCTCGTGTTTTCTGTTACCGCGTTGTGCAAAAGGACATTGGCTCGGCGTTGAAGACCGTCCAAAGACGGTCCGGTACTTGCTGTGGCTTTGCATCCGCGTTTGGGGCCAACCGTCGGAATTTGGTCATCTGGAAGCGAGAAAGCGAGTCGGCAATCATGCCAGACAAGTGGGGTTTTCTGTTGGTGCTCTGATTTCCCCCACAACACAAGATAAGACTCATTGATGACTGTGCCAACAGAGAAGTTAATAAAACTTTCTGCACAATGGTGGTAAAATAAATGAAGTTTAATCTGACATATGGTTAAGTCTGTAAAACTGCTGTTTTTAATTAAACAGATTTAAATGTAAAACCAAACATCCTCAATTTCAGTGTTTATAGAGAGCCTGCGATATGTGTTTGGACACATCGGAGTACGCAAGAACAATGCTGCCACCATCAACATCCTAACTACTGCTCTCAAGTTTGTAGAGGACACAGACTATGATATCAGAGTGGCATTCAGGTAATGTTTATTTAGTACTTATTTGGAAAGATTAAGAAACTAAATCCACAAAGGGAAATGGGATGTTAACGGTGAAACGTTAAAGTTTTAAAACCATTTATAGGAGATAATTCAGTGCAGTTAACTGTTGACCATTCTCACATACATGTATCATTGATCACAACACCATGATATTGAAACCAGAATTATGAAACACATAAAAAATGAAAACATTGTTAAAAGTTACACAGAAAATCATTTCATTTCCATTCTTTGTCAGAGGTCTTTTTGAAGATATGGCACATACTTGGGGATGATGATATTGATTATGACATTTTGTATCACACAAATGTTTCAAGTGTAATTAGTTATGCTAACATTAACGTTTTATTGACCAGTGAGGTAGTGCAGCACGTGTTTGGTGGTGAGGAGATGTCGGGGTCAGACGACACCAGCGACCTTGTACTGACCAAACTCCAGGACGTTTTTACCCAGGCTCGAGTAGATAGCAATGTTCGTCTACAGGAGACACTGCTTCTGACCATAGGGCAGCTCGGCAGGTGGGCAGTAGTAATGTTTACTAGATAGACTTTTAGCGGTTGGTTTTTCTAAGAAAGAGGTTGAGATATTGTCATAGACTTGATGTCGTTGCTGGTACTGGCATGCAGATCTTCGAACTTGGCCATAACCCAAAACGCCTTCAAAGTATTGAATGAATCTAAGTACACATTTGGCTGTGAAAACAGGCACAATTATAACAAATTCATTCCTCTTGCTTCAAAATTAACCCCTTGTTTGACTTACCAACAACAACAGGAGAGCGTTAGTGTTTGCACTGCAGTGCTCTCGTTACACAGGCAACTTCTTGCTGACTATGCTTCAATGGCAGCTTGGCAGGTCAGTAGTAGCGGTATCAGCAATAGTATTAAAGAGCAGATGGGTATATTTGATATTTTTGTTTGGAGATTTGTTGGTGATGAGTATTGATCTAACTCTGCAACTGTTTGTCTCTTTTCCTATTCATATCTTTGCATTTAAAGTTAAGTAATGCATTTTATAAAATCTTTTAACACCACTAGGGTTAAGCTTTACAAAATGGTTTCATTGTTTAGAATTGCCCTGTTCATGTAATTGTTATGTTCTTAAAGAAAATATGCATCTATTTATTTGCTTTCATATATACAAACAGAGTATGGGAGGGTCAACTCCTGGTCACAGTCATCATCTTCCTACTAGAAAGCATGTTACTTCCTATTCCCCTTGTGGCTGCAACTGGATATGAACAGGTAAATAAAGTGCACATTTCTGTATCACCTTTAAAGCATGGCAGTCATATAGTGTTTACCTTGTCAGAAATCATCAATGTTGACATCACACTTACATTTCTGATCAATAACTTTTGAATGCCTTGTTATAGTGTCCTTTAACTTGTGATGCACATAGGTCATGGTCAGTAGATGACCTTAACTGTTTATAAGGTCAAAGGTCAAGGCCATGGTGAGAGGTGCGCTCCTGACAGGAAGTATAGAAACTTGTACAGAACATGTACTCTGTAAAATTACAGCCTAGTTAGAACCCAGCTCAATGTTTTATTGTTATTAAGCGTGATAATTTGGTTTAAAAAAAAATATTTCAATGCGAATAGTTATACTGCTTTGTCATCTAGTATTAAATCCTGTTTCCTTTCTCCATGAACATGAAGCTGAAGGACATAGCAGACTACAAGAATACGCAAACTCAGAACTTGTTCATGCGATGTCGACACGATGTGTGCAAGTTTCTTGTCAATGCCATGCATGATGCACAGACGGGAAAGATGGGAAAGTCTGCGGATGATATCCTGACAGAAGTCTCGCGTGTCCTCGGATTCCCAGATGTGAAAACCTTCCTTTCAGTAAGTAATCGATGAACATGCATCAAAGGTTGCGGGCTGAAACTATTGTTGCTAGTGACTCTTTATATAAAATGTGACAGTTAATTAAGTTTTTCAACTCCACATTTACTTGTACATTCTTAGTGTTGCAAGTGAAGAGTGCTTGTTATACATGTAGATGTATACTTGTGTTAGGCAGAACTCGGTGTTTCCCTGTTTGACATTGGAGATGGATCTTTCTTTATACAAAAAATGTAAGAAATGAATAAAATTATTCAGCATTTTGATTGCCTGTCAGTTCTGAAATGTGATTACAAACAATTCTTAAGTATTGTTATAGCATTGGTATGGATGTCATTGAAATTTTTGGCGTTAGCTCACAGACATAAGTTAGCAGAAAATTAAACCTTAAGCCATATCTCAATAAATGTTTTAAAAACATTAATATGAAACTTGGTACATATGTTTGCAATGACAATGGGCATATGACAAGCAACTACTGTAACTTTGGGCAAAATCTTTTGTTGAGTAATGTTATTTGATCAACAGAGAAAAATAAACGAGTCTTGGTATTAGATAACAATGCTCTCTAAGGCATTATGCTTATAAGTATGCCTTGATAATTAACTGTTTAAAGTATTGATATAATATAGTGATAGTGTTATTTGTTTCCGCTGTAGGGCACAAAGAAGTACATAGTCCCGTACCTGGTGAGCAAGGGGACGCCTGCAGCATCCACCCTCGTCAAGCTCATTGCTACACACCTAGATATTGCAGTCAGTATTGCTTGTTTTGAAAAACAATTTTTATGCCAGTTAACAAAATTGCTGTGTACATCATATTCTTAAAGTGACACTCTTATTTTATTCAAAAACAAAACATAAACATGTATAACAAACATAAATTTTGAGTGAAAAACCTTAAACTACTTAGTAAATAATGCATTGATGGAAATTATTATGCCCCCCTTCGAAGAAGAGGGGTATATTGCTTTGCACAGGCATGTCGGTATGTCGGTCGGTCGGTCGGTCCGTCGGTAGACCAAAGCTTGTCCGAGTGATAACTCAACAATTCCTAGACGTATGGTCATCAAACTTCACATGAAGGTTGGGCCTGACCAGTTGATGACCCCTATTGATTTTGGGGGTCAAAGGTCAAGGTCACAGTGACCTTTAATGGTAAAATAATTTTAATGCTTGTCCGAGTGATAACTCAACAATGCCTGCACCCATGGCCCTCAAACTTGATATGGAGGTTAGGCCTGACCAGTAGATGACCTCTATTGTTTTTGGGGGTCATCAGACCAAAGGTCAAGGTCACAGTGACCTTGAATGGTAAAAGGTTGTCCGAGTAATAACGTGACAATGCCTGCACCCATGGCCCTCAAACTTGACTTGGAGGTTGGGCCTGACCAGTAGATGACCCCTATTGTTTTGGGGGGTCATTGGGCCAAAGGTCAAGGTCACAGTGACCTTGAATGGTAAAAGGTTGTCCGATTGATAACTCAACAATGCCTGCACCCATGGCCCTCAAACTTGACTTGGAGAATTGGCCTGACCAGGAGATGACCCCTATGGTTTTTGGGGGTCATCTGGCCTAAGGTCAAGGTCACAGTGACCTGGAATGGTAAAAGGTTGTCCGAGTGATAACTCGACAATGCCTGCACCCATGGCCCTCAAACTTGACTTGGAGGTTGGGCCTGGCCAGAAGATGGTCCCTATTGATTTAAGGGGTCATTGGGCCAAAGGTCAAGGTCACAGTGACCTGGAATGGTAAAGGGTTATCCGAGTGATAACTTGACAATGGCTGCACCCATGGCCCTCAAGCTTGATTTGTAGGTTGAGCCCGGCCAGAAGATTGTCCCTATTAATTTTAGGGGTCATTGGGCCAAAGGTCAAGGTCACAGTGACCTTGAATGATAAAATGTTGTCCAAGTGATAACTCAACAATGCCTGCACCCATGGCCCTCAAACTTGACATGGAGGTTGGGCCTGACCAGTAGATGACCCCTATTGATTTTAGGGGTCAAAGGTCAAGGTCACAGTGACCTTGAAAGCAAACTCGACAATTCTTGGACCTATGGTCATCAAACTTGACATGAAGGTTGGGCCTGCCCAGTAGATGACTCCTATCGACTTTGGGGGTCATCAGGCCATGGTCAATGTCAAAGTAACCTTTAACGCAAAAAAGTTAACAAATCTTCCCCCACTGATATCTCAACAATGCCTGAACCTATGATCATTAAACTTGACATGGATGTTAAGCCTGACCAGTAGATTCGTAGAGCCAAAGGTCAAGGTCACAATGATCTTGAATGGTAAAAGGTTGTCCGAGTGATAACTCAACAATGCCTGAACCCATGGCCTTCAAACTTGACTTGGAGTTGCATCTGACTTGTAGATGACCCCTTATGATTTAAGGGGTCATCGGGTCAAAGGTCAAGGTCACTGTGACCTTGAACGAAAAAAACTTGTCTTGTGATAACTTGACAATGCCTGCACCCATGGCCCTCGAACTTGACATTTAGGTTTCTGGTGACCAGCTGATGACTCTGGATTTTGAGTTCATAGAGTCAAAGGTCATGACGGTCATAACACACTTTATCCTCACACTTTAATGGTCATAATCTTAAAACAGCAACAAATCAGCTGTCATTTCGGTCCATGCATATTTCATTTAATTGTCCATATAATCCTGACAACATGGCGCTCAGGGGGGGCATAATGTTTGACAAACATCTCTTGTTAATTACTGATAACAAGAATGTATCCGTAAATTTAATAGCAGAAAGCGCAAAAATATTAAATGATTGGTGAATGCTAAAAGATTTACTGTGGTCTACTATAGTCTTACAAGGTATAAATACTGTGTTTTATGCTCATTTTTTCAAATTAAACTTGATATCCTTCATAAGAACCATTGTTTTTGACATTTATTCATCCTTTTTGGAATAATAATACAATTTTATTCATTGTGGTAAATCTTACAGAGTCGAAGCAAGTTGCTGCTGAACAACACAAAGTTTGTGTTCTCGTACCTGGTGAGGACCAAGCCTAGAGAGGCTGACCTGCACGCTGCCATACAGTATCTACAGGTGAGAAAGAATACTTTCCCCATTCCCTTAAACCACCATTTCATAGTCATAGAAATAAAGTTGGATTATTGTCTGCCTAAGTTGTGTGTTATGATTCAACTTATTGTGCATAAAACTTTTCCTAACGTTTACAGACAGAAGGTCATGATTAACATAAGAGGTATACCATAATTAACCTCCCCATTCTATTGTGGCTGGATTTCCAGGGGGTTCATAATGAGCTTTGGCTTGATTTTATTTCAGAGAGAGACAAACATTGATCTACCCAACCTGTTGAGGCTGGATTTTCAGAGGGTTCACAATGAGCTGTTGCTTCATCTTAGTACCAACTTCTCTCAGGTACGTTTTTTGCCTGTCAAGATGCCAACGAAAATTGAACGTGAGCTTATCAAAATGGCCACTACCCCAATAAGCACTTGTTTTTTTGCATATAAACTAGTTTTGCATATGCAAGATACGCATTCTCATACTTAATATCATAAATATATCTTAACAAATAAATATATCTTAACAAGTAAAACAATGGAATATAGATATCTCTTCACAAGTAAATCAAAAGAATAGTATTCAGATGACCCTTCCTTGAGATTTTTGGTTAACAAAGTTCTTCTACAATGGTCAGTTTATAATGATGAGTAAACTCAAAACTTATGATAAGGTTGTTTTTTTGTTTATTGAACATTTTTGTGTATCTTTTGTTACTAGGTTTTCATTGCCCTTTTAAGAAGTTGTCCACATTTGGTGAGAATGGGATGGGCAGGGTGGTGTCTAGCACCAAGGACATGGCTGCCGATCTACAACTTGAGATATGATGAATGTATTGTTATTGTCATCTTTAGTTTTGTTTTCTCCATGGCTAGGTGTTCAATGGCCTGAAGATGTTGTCTACGTTTGATGAGAACTGGAAGGGCGGAGTGGTGTCAACTCATGAGGACATGGCCGCCTATCTGCAGCCCAGAATTCTCGGGGTGCTCGCACACTTTGACTCACCACTTCTAAACGCTAGTATACCAATGGAGGAGAAGAGACCAGTAAGCTTATAGAACTGTTTTTTAAAGCATGTCTCTTTTTTTGGAAGCAAAGAGATCAAGATATGTTCATAACTTTGCGGTCTATTGCATCAATATCAGTGTCATTCTTTAAGCATATAACCTAAAAGCTAATCAAGATTAAACAATTTTTACAAGTGACTGTAGGCATATGTTACTAACTATGAGGCCATTCTATCAATACTTGTATAGTACGATCACTATTTCAAAATATTATTTATGAACATTTCTAATATCTATTTTGAAAATAACAGTTTTATTTACAGTGAAGGAAAAGTGGATTTGATTTTACAAGCAAAACTTTCAATATGATTTGTGACTGTCAATAGAAATTTAACTGACTTTATGATCTTACAATATTTTGTTGTACACTGGATGATAAGATTGACCCAATATGTATAAAGATGGTAGTTAAATTAGTGTTGCACTACCACTTGATAAGAGGTTGTTAGTCAGTCAATTAACATTTTAGGGTGGTGCATATTTTTTATCTACTGAAGGGAACAAAAGCTAAATCGTGTGTATCTGAGTTTAAAGTGACACTCTTATTCAAAATCAATACATTCACTTGTAAAACAAACATTAATTTTGACTGATAAACCTTTAACTACTCACTAAATAATGCATTTATGGAAAATATTAATTACTGATAACAAGATTGTAACCTAGTATTTAATAGCAGAGAGCGCAAGAATATTAAATGATTGGTGAATGCTAAAAGATTTACTGTGATCTACTTTAGTCTCATAAGGTAGCAATACCGTGTTTTGTGCTCATTTCTTTCAAATTAAAACTCAGTATCCTTCATTTGAATCATTGTTTTCGACATTTATTCATCTTTTTTGAAATATAAAAACAAAATCATTATTTGTGGTCAATCTTATTTGGGAGTAAGAGTGCATCTTTAAACTTATATTGAAGTAGATCTGTGTAAAAAGATGGCTGAAATGTTCTTGCAGACCCTTGAGAGTTTGATCTCGATCATCCGACTGATGGGATCGAAGATAATCAGTGGAATCCGACACAAGGTGATGAGTACCCTCCGTATAGGCCTGCAGATCAAGGATGAACAGTTCACCGAGATCTCGTGCAGAGCATGGAACTGTTTTGTTCGCAGGTGATTTCTGATAAACTCAGTTTGTGATGTCATGGAGAATCTATTCAGTGTAGTTTTATTTCAAATATCCTGAACATTAAATAAGTTTATGGAAATAAAAGTAACTTTAATTTATATACAAAATGTTATGTGTGAATGTAAGACCTAATTAAAATGGCAGACTTATCTAAAATATAAAGATACATTTACTGTGAGTTGAAACATGTAAAATGAGACGGCCACTTAGATGTTGATATCAAACTATCATTTCCAAACCTAGACCTATTCTCCTATACATGTACATGTAGCCTGGAATTGCCGTTCCTGGGTCAGATGATGTCCCAGATTATTGCCACACTCCTCCCTCTTCTCGAGCTGATGCCCAAACAGGTCGCTGACATCTTCAACTACATGATTGTCGACAATAGGTGAATAGTAATGTATTACCAAATATACATGTATTCTTTTTTGGAAATTGTTGTCTGTTATACTTTGCTGAAGTTCTGTCAACATTAATTGGCTGATGTGGGATAGTTGAATGGATAATGTTGTATTACATTTTACAAATTATTTGAGATGACAGACTGTCAGACCACTAAGTATTTAAGTTTAAGAACGTCCATGTGTGGTATGCTAAAATAGTGTTAAGATTAACATTCTGTCTATAAATTTCACTGTTACCAGGGAGACAATGAAGAGCCAGTTCCATGACATCTACTTTCTACCTGACCTTCCAGAGCTGGCAGAAGCCAACGCTGTCCTCAAAAAGTATACTGACAACCTCGCCAGGTACTCATCGGGGAAACCCATTCTTTTTGGGCATAGATTTCTCTTACATTTATCATTATCTATTTCTGGCTTCATCCCTTTTGCCTCCCCTCTACAAACATGACTAATCATATATTGAGGAGACCTCTTTCCTGTATAATTATTACATAAATGTCCAGTCTATGGTCCGGGGACTATCATCTTGTGTTTAACATTACCCAATGATTAACTAGTAAAACATTAACCAACAAATTTCAATTGCTATTTTCAGCCAACTGGACTTCAAGAGTCAGTTACGTCACACCCTGAAAGGAGTCCAACATGAAAGTCTCGATGTCCGCCTTCATGCCCTCTCCAAGCTGAAAAAACTACTCAAGGATGAAAGAGTGGGTACCCCTTATGTAAAGGATTCATATCTACTGTAATTTATGACCACTTTAAGGGAAAATAATTCTTTTGTAATCCATATGTTTCTTGCAGCTTACTTTGTAGAAAATAGAAAAAAAAATCTAGAAAATATTTCATCTCTAGTTTTGTATTTCAGGTTGCCTTTTCTGAACTTGTGATGGAAAGTGAAACTGCAAGCCCGCTTGTTTCTGGGCTCATATCAGTGGTAAGACCCAATCTTATAAGTATTAAATTTACAGAAATGTGCCTGTGGGGAATTGTGCTTAATTTACTATCCAGAAATAACTTTTAACCATTTTACATCATATGTTTAAGCCAGAAAATGAAGATAAATGCATTAATTTGGGGTAGGGAGTATTGCCTAGACCCAACTTTCAGGAGAGGGTCACCCCCTCTCCTATCCTCTTCTGTCACCACGACCCTGCCATTTTCAAATCCTGGCTGGAGTACTGACATGAATGTCAGTGCTTTGTTGTTTGATAGTGAATGCAACTATTAAGATTTTGAGTACTTTACTTTTATTTTTATCCAAGGTTCATAAATTTGAAATTGAGCTATTTACAAATGTATGATGGTTTTTTAAACTCCCTGCTTCTTAGCTGTTGAAGGGATGTCGTGAGGGTGATGTCCGGGCCCAAGGGTTGTATGCGGAATGTCTGGGCCAGTGTGGGGCCATCGACCCCGGCCGCCTAGAACTAGCTACCAACAATCCAAAGGTGGAGCTTGCCAACTTTCAGAATAGGTCTGTAGTCTGATAAAGACGAGCTTAAATATCATAATACATAACATAACATAGCAAAAGACAAAAACGAATATTTTCATAGGAAATGCAATTTATAATTTAAAGGAAAGATAAATCTGTGACCATATTCCAAAATTTTAAGTCTTTAAGTTTTAAGTTGTAACAAATCTATAATTAGTAGGTAATTTTACTAGATTAAGATATTATTTATTCTTTGCTTACAGCATTCTAAAGGAGAAGTTTGCCTTTGCCCTGATAAATGAGGTAGTTAAATCATACCTGGCGGCTACTGAACCTCGTATCCAGGACTGCTCCGCGCTCGCGTTACAAGACCTGCTCCAGATATACGGAATTTCGGAAAAAAGTGAGGATGAACGCACGCAGAAGCTCTGGAATGGTTTTACCTCCCAAGTCAAGGAAATACTTATTCCCTTCATGAGTACCAAGTGAGGCTTCATTTCTTTTTAGCTTTTTTCAATGAAATGCGAACTGACATTTTGCTGTCTTTTTACAGTTGAAAAAAGTTGTATTATGAACAAATATATTAATTTAAGTAAAACTCTAAATTGTGTAATATCCATGTAAATGAAAATGTTAGATAATTTATTTCCTTTAAAAAGACTGAAATATATGACATACAATTCAGTCATTGTTATTCTATCATTTAGGTATATCCTTGCTCCTTCGCAGTACAACTGGGCCAACTTGGACAATTTTATTTCCATAAATAGACTTAAATATCTTACAAACAGTTCAATCAATGCTATTCTATCATTTAGGTATATTCTTGCTCCTACGCAGTACAACTGGGCCAACTTGCACAAGCCGATCTATGGCTCTCGTAAAGGCAGCACCTTTAAAGACTGGGTCAGCACATGGACACTCTACCTCTCTTCCAAGGTCATCACTTAATGTTGTATTTTATCACACAACACATTGTAACATTTGACTGTTTTCCATTGTATGTAAATTGTATGCTTTCTGTCTAAATATTTCATGTTACATAGCTTGTCAGCTCAACCTGCAAATTGTGTGCAATCCTGTGATTCTTAAAAAAAATTAAAATTCTAGTGCTTTTGATGATTAAGAAGTTTTCTTTCTCTTATCAAAGGTGCGTGCTGAGGGTAAGCCATTCAAGGTTTTCCGTGCTTGCAGTGCGGTGATCAAGTTTAATGTGCACCTCGCCCTATACATCCTGCCCTATGTTGTTCTGCATGTTCTGCAGGACGGAACACAGGCAGACATCAATGAGGTTGGTGACTAGTAGCTATAAATAACTTCAAGAATGCCTGCAAAATTGTACTTGATCTTTGCAAATATTGATACAATACAGGGTTCGAATTTAACTTTGAAGAGCACTCACAAAATTTTGCGAGTGATTTTTGAGGCAACTCGCAAAATTAAAAATCAACTTGCAATTTTATTATTTGCTTTATTCCCTTATAATATTGTCTAATTAAGTAGATATTTACACCTTAGACATATTATGAATATTAAAAAGTATCAATCTTGAGTGACTCGACTACTAGAACTTGTTAATGGATTATTCTTTTTTGGGGTACGGATGACTCATCGGATGCTGGCCGCTTTTTTATAACAAAGCTGTCCATTGACATTTTTCACTTTGACAGTTGGGCGGATATATAAAAAAAGGTTGATGGGGTTTAGATAATGATTGAGCTAGGTGATTACTTCATTTGTATTCACTTTGTATTGGGCACATCTCTGAGCATCCCTGAATGAATCGAGATTATACTTGGCCTTTTCCGTATTTGTTTTATTTTTGAAAACTTACTAGAGCGTGACGCCATACTGTCTTCTCTATACAGGTAGTGTAACATGCCACTTATTGGCTGTTTACACTTGACTACTTAGTGGTGTTAAGTTCATGTTTATTCTACTTTCCTTTTAACATTTTGTAGAAAAAGCCACTCGCAGAATTTTGCGAGCTTGAATAAAAGTCACTCGCAATTTGCAAATGTTGCTTGCATTTTGCGAGTATGCGAGTCTAAATTTGAACCCTGCAATATGACAAACAATTCATTTTAATCGATAAAATAGTTTTTTCTTGATAATAATGCCTTTAGGTACATACAGTACTAATTGTTTATAAATATGTAGCTAGGAAAGGAGAAATAATATTGGGCCAGGAGGCTTGATAATAAGCTGTAAAATCAGTGAAAATTTAGACAGGTGGGGGGGGGGGCATAAATAGATAGCAGGGAAAAGAGCGATCATTTTGTTGTAGGTGGGGATAAATTGGTAGCTAGGAAAGGTGTGATCATTTTGGGGCAAAAGGTGAGGGGGGGGGGGGGCTTATAAGCTTGGAAAGGGATGGTATTTTGGGGCAGGAAGGTGATTTGGTAGCTGGAAAAGGAGTGATAATTTTAGGGCAGGATAGGCAATAGATAAGTATTTCGGAAAGGAGTGATATTTTAGGGCAGGAGAGGCAATAGATAGGTTGTTTGGAAAGGAGTGATATTTTAGGGCAGGATAGGCAATAGATAGGTTGTTTGGAAAGGAATGATAATTTTAGGGCAGGAGAGCAATAGATAAGTATTTTGGAAAGGAGTGATAATTTTAGGGCTGGATAGGCAATAGATAAGTATTTTGGAAAGGAGTAATAATTTTAGGGCAGGAGAGCAATAGATACGTTGTTTGGAAAGGAGTGATAATTTTAGGGCAGGAGGCTGATAAATAGAAAGAAGGTGATTATTTTAGGACAGAGCAAGGAATTAATAAGTAACTGAGGAAGGAGTGATAACTTTTTAACAACATTAGTTCAGATTACACAATATATCCCTGGTATATTTGTGCAGGTTGTTGTTGAGATAGAGGAGGTATTGACCCAAGTGACGGGGATGGATGGGGGGCGGGCGAAGGTGGCCGTCGGCTTTCACCACATGGCTGCCCAGACTATCTTCTCGGTCCTTGACTACCTTACCAAGTGGAAGTTCCTCAGTCAGCAGATCAAGGCTGCCGGCTCACAGGGGGAAAGTGGGTGACATGAATTTTCACTGTATTGTTGTTATTTTTGTAAGGGGTTGTAAAATCCAGGTATTTAATTATTATGTTTTGAAATATGTCTTAACAACTGTTGTTTTTTTTAAATAGGAAGAATTGTTTTTTCTGTCAGTCATGAGTATCTATGAATGAAATGTTAATTAGTTGAGATATACAATGTAATAGTATTTTAAGCAATTAAAAAGATTAAGTGATTGTGAAATTTTCGAAAGCTTTAAGTATAACACTGTGCCCTTGTAGCTGCGTTATCGCGAGTGAAGGGATTCCTGGAGTGTATACCCCAGGACAAGCTGGCTGAGGCCTCGTTCCAGTGTAAGGCCTACACCCGGGCCCTCATGCACTACGAGCTGCACCTCAAGGGGAAGCAGAAACTCACCAAGGAACAGCTCGACTTCCTGCAGGTATGGAAAGAGTGGTTCAAGTAGTCACTGTCAAATTGACATTATGAACCATCACATATTTCATTCTAAACAGCACCCAATTTGGGTACATCTTTGGTTTGTTCAAATTAGGCAAAGAAATACCTATGGACAACTTATCCAAGTATTATACCATTGGCTGTAGGTTCTCAATTTCTTCCTATGATATAATACAAAGGTTCGCATGGTCATGTAGTAATGTAGTAAATGTCATTCTCATGATGCTGTTTATGAAGTTAACATTAACTCAGCTGATGAAAACCATATGAGACTTGGTACCTTTTCAGTAATTTCCCTGACTTAGAAAACTTAATTCCATGCTAGAAACTGCAATTTTCAACTAACTGTGCATCCATGGAACCCCCTAAATAAACTTTTGAGTATTCAAGTATCTCAACACCCTAAGCAGAGAATTGCAAAGAATAATCCTGCTTTTACAATTTCATGTACAAAACCTGAACGTGTGTCTTTTTAGGGAAAATCTCAATTCTGTTTAGGAAACTTTTTCTACCAACTCCAGCCCTGTAATCGTATTTCCAGCGACTGTACAGGGAGTTGGATGAGCCGGACGGTGTACAGGGAGTAGCGGCCATAAGACAATCCACGCCCTCCCTCAGCGAGCAGATACTTACTTACAGTGGCAGGCTTGGTGTGTGAAAAATAGCATTTGTTTTGTTTTTGCTAAGAATGCAATATAAAGATTATAAGGATTTAGAGGTTTAAGATCGGCAAAGCCCTTGTTTCGCTTCACATTTTCTCAATGTGTGTGCCAAACTGAAAAATTCCCCTATAACCGTTGAAGATTTCTTCATTATAGATGAGGTTTTTTTAACTGAAAGAGAACATGAAAGGTGTTTGCCATACACATTGGTTTATGCCTGAAAATAGTGCAATTATCATAAAACTATCAAAATCTAAAAAAAAAATTGTAACTCTTTTATTATTAATAAAGTCTTTATTCATCATGCATTAATTTACAATATGTATGACATACAGGTTGCCAGGTGGAGTTACAAGCATGTTACGAGCAAGCGATTCAGAATGAACCTGAGGATTTAAGCCACCACCAGGGTCTGTTACGCTGCCTAATGGACCTCAGTCAGCCTGCGCAGGCTCTACACCACGCATCTGGGGCCATTGCCAACACGTAGGTGCTTCCTGTCCAGGGCCAGAACATATACATGCATTCTTGGATGTCACCTTTCAAGTATTCATAAGGAGTGTTACAAAAGTTTGAAATTTGCCTAAGGATAGTTTGATTTGTTTATTTATAAGTACACTTTCCATTTGCCTGTTTACCACCATGGTGTTATGTGTCTTGCAGGCAGGGCTGGATGCTGCAGCTGTTGCCGTTCCAAGTTGAGGCTGCATGGAAACTGGGTCACTGGACGGACTTACAGAACTTCTCTACCAAGGTACTGTGCCTCAATATAGCTAATAAACATGATTATATGACTGCCCTGCTTTACAAAAGGAATGAATGAAATGACTGTAGAGCTAAAACTGCCTCATTTTTATCTTTCACAACATCCCAGGCTCTTTGTCCCAAAAGTCAGGTCCTTCGTTTACTAACGGATGCCTTGTAACTTTACTCTCATTTTTCAGGATACTAGTAGCAGAAGTTGGCCTGTCATGTTGGGAAGGATATTACTGGCTGCCAAATCCAAGGTGAGTTAGGGCCCCTTTTCAACGAAGAATTTACATTAGGTACAACTTTGACATTGGTTACAATCCAACAATCTTTGACGGAGTTATGGCCGCTTTTTAAAGAATTAGTGTACCATACCTGTGTCCAGTCAATGTGTGGGTGTATTTGCCACTCTTGTGACAGTTCTAGTTCACAAATGATTTACTCAATTTCATCAAAGGATTTTATTCTCAACTTCGATAATCTTAAATATGTGGGAACACTTCTGATGATAAAAAGTAGTTTTTGAATTTCCTCAAGTTTTAATTTCAGCTTGAATACTGACCAAAATTTGGTTCACTCAAATATATTACAAAATGAAGAAATTAGGACACCAACATAATTTTAACTTGAATCTTAAATGAAAGGGGCTCCTGTAGCTTAACAGTTTACATGTGCTTAGGTTGATTTATTGGCGAGTTAATTTATCATCTCCTTTGCTTTTTGTTAAGGAAAAAGTCATGGTTTTTTCATAGCCTCAAAAAGATGTTAGTATGAAAATTTATACAACTGTTGGAAATACATCATTGCGTAGCAATCTGGCTAAAATATTTGTCCAGTATTGTTACCTGATTGACTGAAAAACTCATGAAAGGTGACACCTGCTGGTGGAGCTAATGATTTCAACTAGGTAGAGGGCAGAATGTTTGTTTATACTATGCATGGTAAATGCTTGAGAATCTTGTTATATTTTGTTATGCATTCAAGCGTACATGTAAGATGACATATTTTTTTGGACAACTGCTTAATCCAAGGTTGTTTGTTTGCCAGAGTGAGGGTGAGTTTCTGAAGCAGCTGCAGGTGGCAAGACAGGAGCAAGTTGGACCACTATCAGCTGCCAGCATGGAGATGGGCTCCTACCAGCGTGGATATGAACACATTGTCAGGTACGCCCACACTTATAATCAGGTACACTTGCACTTCAGGTGTGGGACACTCACACTTGAATTCAGTTACACTTACATTTGTATTCCAGTATGTTCACATTCAATTCCTGACATGCTCACTTTGTAATCAGGTACAGTCACAACTGTGGTCAGGTATGCTCACATTTGAAATGGGGTACGCATGCTTAGTGATCAGGTACACTCGAGGTTGATGTAAGATATGCTCACATTTGAAGTCCGGAACACAATCTGTGATCAGGTTCACTTGCAGTTGTATTCTCTCATTTTTAGTATGGTATGTGCACATTTGTAGTCAAGTATGCTCACATTTAAACTCAGGTACGCTCATGATTGTGTAAATGGTGGTACCTTTTTTCCAGACTTCACATTCTGAACGAGATAGTTGAGAGCTTACAGTTATTGATGGATTTCCTAGGTGATGGAGGTCAGGGGTCACTAAATATTGGTATACCTGACCTCATGGCTCACTGGCAAACCAGGCTTAAAATGATGCAGGTTTGTGTATTGCATTTGTTGGAGTATTTTAATATGTGGCCTTTATGATACTTTGGTTAGAATATATTATGTATGTATTTGCTTATCCCATTAGCTTGAGTGTTTACTCAATGGTTTTTATTTGTGTAAGAGCAATAATGGCCAGTGGGTAGAATATTTCAAATTTGTTCTTATCTTTGGAAGAGGAAAACATCAATACATGTGTTGGAGGGATCTGTACACATTTGTTTTATTTGAAGCCTTCTATGTACTTGTTTGACACGAACAATCATTTGAAATGTTCAGCTTTAATTGTACCCCCTACAATGTATGAGCAAGTCTAACAAAGCGGCTGTAACTATTTCAGTCATCATTCCGGATACAGGAGCCAGTTCTAACAATGAGACGCACACTGATGACCTTAGCGCAACAGGATCATGATATCAACTTCGATATCGAGACAGAAATTGCTCACAGCTGGCTCAGCAGTGCCAAAACTGCACAGAAGTAGGTAACCAATTATGAATGGTAAGGGATTAGAAAAAGTTATTTAATGACAAGAATAACAACAGGATATTTTGTTTTCATTACAAGCAGTATATAACGTGATGAGTTTTCATACCATTTGATATATTAGAAATGCTGCTGAGGTTTTAGAAAGAAAAGATTAGCTAAAAAGAAAGATAAGCAATATGTTAATAACAAATGCATGTACAAAAGCCATATCAATTGCCTTTTTTAAGGACTGGGTACGTTCAGACAGCCACACGGTTCCTGCTACAGGCCTCAGAATACAACCTGCCACAGTACTGCCTCCAGAAGGCTAAGTGGCACTGGGAAAAGGTAATTCTCACAGATATAACATCATTGATGTAGGTCATCATCAGTAGTAGTGTTTTAGCATCTTTCATTTTTTTTTAACATCATTCTTATCTTTTTAACATCATTTGTATCGTAATAACATCATTCATACTGTTTCAACACCAGTCTTATTGTTATTTAATGTATTGTTATAAAATCATTTGTATTGTTATAACATCATTCATTCTGATTATTGGGCTGTTTAAAATAATTTTAATATAGTAAAATCTGAAAAAATGATGCTCTCAATACTTGTACAGAATCTTGCCCTTGGATACATCTGTATTGAGTGTAGCAATCATAATAATGTAGAATCAGTATAAAATCTTATTGACTTTAGAACATTAAAAAGCATGTAGTATAATTCAAACTAGTCTCTACCATCAATAGTAACTTTCCCCAGGACGAGCATGAGCAGGCGATGTCGCTATTGGAGCAGCAGATGGTCGTCCATTTCACCAACGTCAATCAGATACTGGCTGACCAATCGGAGGCTGGCAAGGCTAAACGCAGGGTCTACGCCAAGGTAAGTAGATGTTCTGACCTAAACTATTACCCCACTTCCTAGGATGAGCATGAGCAGGCATTATTATTGCTTGAGTAGCAGATACATGCTGGCCATTCAAAGGTCTGCAAGGGCAAATTCAGTGTCTATGCAAAGGTGAGTAGCAAGCTCACATATACTTGGAAAGCTTTTTGAAACTGCCCATTACATTTAATTTCATGTTTCAAACAAATAAATACATTATAGATCTCAATAAAAAACAGTTCAATTCACAGACCTCAGAAAAATTACAGGTGACATTGATACAGATATTCATATTCAGAAGTAACAACAAATAGCAACATTTCAAGGTAATGTTTTAAAACTTAAGACTATATTTTGAAATGCAATAGTCTAGTGAATAGCGTGTAAATGTGGCTTTTGTATGGTATTTCTTACCTTTCCTTCTTTCTACCCATGCAGGCCTTGTTACTGTATGGTCGATACAGTGAGGAGACATCGCGTATTGAGAGTAACCAAATAGTGAAGAAATACAAGGAGGTGATTGAGACGGACCCGGAGTGGGAACATGGCCATTTCTACCTCGGGAAATACTTTGACAAGATCATGACCACACTCGTCGATGAGAAGAATGATGTGTCCAAACAGGGGTTAGTCATATCAAATTGTTTGTTTTATGTAAATAATGGTCTAATTGTCAATGTCTAGTGATTTTCTTTGGCTAAGATGAAGGGGCCGTAGCCTTTTAATTTGGTAACAAAGAAAATGCTTGAAATCCTGTTATGGGAATACAATTTTCAGAATTTGCTTTAATATTTCAAAGGATTTTAAGGGGTACGGTTGAAAATATAAACATACACTTTTCTAATCATAGAGTAGGAAACCCTGAAGTCTGTAGTCCAAAGAAATGTTCTTTTGTTAAAAAGTTACACTGGAATTAACTGTGTTGTTATGTTGGTATGCATCTCATCTTTGATAGTTCTTATAGGCTGTGTTTCAATAAACGACCTTTTAATACATCAATGCCCCAGAATGAATAAAATGCTTACATGTATGAATGTATTCAAACATCCCTTCCATTTCATAACAGAGAGTTTGTGGTCCATGTGGTAAAAAACCTAGGAAACTCACTTCGCCATGGTAACACATTCATCTACCAGTCATTGCCACGGTTACTGAGTCTGTGGCTGGATTTCGGTTCGTCTGTGGTGGAGCTGGAGAAGAGGGAACAACCACGCCCCTCTATGTCACTGCAGAAAAACAGGTCATACCTTGGCAAACTCAACAAAGTAAGTACATTCGAGCATGTACTTTTCAAGCAAGTCAATTTTGAGCAAATACATTTTGCAACAAATACATTTTGAAGCAAGTGCATTTTGAGCAAGTACATTCTGCAACAGATACATTTTGAAGCAAGTGCATTTTGGGCAAGTACATGAACATCTGGCAAAAAGTTTTGTTGGTTGGTGTGGGATCCAGATAAGGATGAATGCACATGTTATTTTATTTTTGAGTGTGTTATAAAATTCAGTTATAAAACTGGGTAATAAAACTGTGAAAACTTTGTTTTATTAGTAACTGTTACTTGTTATCGAAATTGAATCTTGTCCGAGCCCTTATTATAGAAATTCTTGCTTTAATTAATTCAATGTTTAGCCTGGCCCTCAGATTTAAAGAATTTATCTTTAGATTATAGCTTAGACCATATCTCTCGACATATTTAGATGATCGAGACATTTGGGAGGCAGCTTGCCCCATACCAGCTGTTCTTTGCCTTCTCCCAGTTGACCTCTCGCATCTGCCATGCCCACCAAGAGGTGTTCATCCAACTCAAGGTCAGTGACTGTGAACATTCAATCACACTTAATTCAAAGTTCTTGAAGTTTATTAATTTGTAATTTTCTCTTAAGTTAATTTTGCAATATTATGCAACCAAGAAAAACAAACAAGTGTTGACATCCATGTTAATGTTCTTTTAGTTTTGTCTGCAATATTTCATGCACTCAAAGTTTGAGAACTGAATGTTAAATTGTATTGATGTTTGTGTTCATGTCTAATTACTGAATTTAGCTATTTTGTGTACTATTGAAGCGATTTGTGGTTCACCATTCACACCAATGCCAGATGTGGCTTCCAGATCAATGGTTTTAGTAGCACCCTGACAGTCTGACATCAACATTGTGATTGCAGTCCAGCAGAATGCACTATGGCTCCTAAGGTGGTTGTGCCAGTTTTGCTGATATGACTTACATGTGTGGAATAGCATGGCTAACATCAGTTATTAAAATCATTTCCATGTCTTTCAGACCATTATAGCGAGGCTGGTAGTTGCCTTCCCTCAGCAAGCTCTCTGGATGCTCATGGCTGTATCCAAGGTAACAACTTGCCTACCATAGGGTATAATGAATTATATTTAAATGAACATCATAGAACATAAATTATAATCTGTTTAACAACATCCTTTGGTTTTCTAAGATACAGCAATTACAGTAATAATACCACTATAATATCAGTTTGTTTGACATAGTTTTTGTGTCTCCTGCGAAGAATTGTCGTCTGTATTAGTATCTGCATCATCGTCTGCGGTGTCACACTTTTGTTTCAGATCAATCACTTTTGAATAACTTGTTGTAGGGTCTTAAAACTTGCTACACATACCGGTATACATCATAGCCAGTAGATGACCTTTAATGGTTCTGTAAGGTGACATTCAATTCACAGAACTCTAGTTAGATGAATTAATTTATTAATCAAAGATATCAAGTACCATTGTAGGTTGTATGATGTGTTACACTGTATAACATTCACTATTGGTTATGGGCTTTTCTTTAACTGTGTAAAATGCAAAAATACTTGTTTCAGTCATCCTTGAAGACAAGGTCAGTACGGTGTCAGGAAATCTTCGCAACAGCAAAGTACGCATCTGTCGTTTAATAACATGAATTTATCACTGATATCACTGATCATACCAGGATTGCACAGAACAATTACATGTTGTCACCTTCCTTGCCTTGGTGTTGTCATTGCGGCACAAACTAAAATACTCAAAGATATTCACAATACATATAAACATGTTTACAATGACTTTTATCATATATTAGGTGAACCAAGTCACATCTGTTTAAAATTTATTTTACCTGAGGAAAAAGCACAAATGTTATCTACTTGTGTCGGGCTCTTGTTATTTTGTTATTCCAATCTTCTCTCAGAGAAGCGACCCCATCCCTGGCCAAGGTGATCCAGGACTACACCAAACTGACAGAGCGCCTCCTGGAGCTGTGTGAGAAAGAGCTTGAGGCCGGCAAGTCTGTCTCCATCACCACTTACTTCAAGCCCCTCAAGAGGCTTATTGATGACAGGTAACAGGGTGCTCAAAGTGTCTATCATGTTATATGTAGCTGTTGCAAATAAATCAATATAGAAATTTCATACTTTTATGCATAGGATGCTCTTGCTGTGCTAGTGGAAGTGTTGGTTTTATGGTTCACTTAGTAAAACGCTAGATGGACTTGTAGGCAAAATTCCCTGGTTAAAAGAGCAAGGGAAGCCTTCGGCTTTCAGAAATGTTGAACTTTAAATGATTAATTTCAAGTTGTGTTATGTTTCTTTACTGCAACTGAGTATAACCTCCCTGAGTAAGATACACCTACAGTCCCGGATAATTATGAACCTGCCTTGTGCAGTTGACAAAGACCGAGAACATGACCCATTCCCTGCCAACCTTGAGAACCTCAGTCTTTTTTTCAGACACTGTTTGACTTTATATTTCAGCTCCCTGAGTAAGATCCTGGTGCCCTTACAGTCCCTGATGACTGTAAACCTGCCCAGTACAGTAGACAGAGATAGGGAACATGACCCATTCCCTGCTAACCTTGTGTACATTAGTGGCTTTGAGGATGACGTAAGATATTTTGCCGTTGCAATTGAAGAATAAATGAAGAATAAGTTATACATTTATAATGTTTTGTGATAGTATCTGTTTTAAGCGCATGAAAATATATAATTGACTTTGAGTGTCATTCAAGAAATAACAGTAAGATCTAAAAATAATTATTATGTTATAGTCAATACTTAGTACATGCATAAATTTACCTGCACATATTTACGATTCAGCAATGGTGTCAGGCCCCAATTTCTGAAGATTGAATAAGAGCTCTGTTGTTCTTAAGCATTTGAAAATGCTTCATTTCGCGGAAAAGCATCAACAACAAAATTGCAAGTTGTATGATTATGAGTTTGAATGAACAACTTGGTTAAAAAAAGTATTAGTTGGTTGGTGTTAAGTGTTGATTCAAAAATGTTACTATAAGTACTCAAACAGCTTTGAAAAATATGTTGCCAACATAAAATAGTAAAAGTGTCCCTTTAAGAGAGTTATTTGATTGTGTACTTCAGATTGAGATTCTGGCCTCCTTGGCGAAACCAAAGAAGATCACAATGAAAGGCAGTGATGGCCAGAAATATGTCATGCTTTGTAAACCAAATGTACGTTTAGATCACACTCTGTTAATCTAAGGTGAGTTTAAGTCACCCTCAGTAAACTAAGGTGAGTTATGTAACATGATTGATAAGTGAAAAATCATAAAAATTAAACCCTAGCAAAACTTAATAATCTACAGAATCATGGTCATCATATTATGTTTCCAGGATGATCTTAGAAAGGACTGCAGGTTGATGGAGTTTAATGGCATTGTGAACAAGTTCTTGCGGAAAGATCCAGAATCCAGGAAACGCTTCTTGTATATGCGTACATATGTGAGTAATTTAAAAGTACTTTTTATTAATACCTGCCAAATAAGAAAGCCAGTCAAAAAACATTGATGGCATGGAAGAAAAAGCGCTTGATTTCTCAGAATTTTACTGTCTGCTATCTATTTTGATGGGCATATCTTATCAAAATATGTATCATTTTTTCAAATTAATATTTCTAAGTAATTATATTATCTTCTTGGAGACTGAGAGCTTTATTTGTCAGCTTGTTGTACTGAAAAGTCACTCTGGAGTTTTGGCCATTGATATATGATCATAATTGGATCAAATTGACTATGTTTATAATCCATCTGCAAAGTTTAGCTTGGTGATGCACAGACTTGATAACAGCATTTTAAAGTCCCGCTTCTTGTTGCAGACTGTTATTCCCTTGAACGAGCTGTGTGGTTTGCTTGAATGGGTAAACAACACTCGTGGTCTTCGGGCAATCCTGATTCAACTCTACAAGGAAAAGGGCCTTTACATGCCTGGCAAGGAGCTCCAGGGTGCCATGCCCAATCTGCAGGCCTCCATTGAGTAAATAACCTAGTCCCATAGATAGTTGATTAGATAGCTTAACTCCCCTCCACAATTGCCGTGCCTGGCAAGGAGCTCCAGACTGCCTTGCCCAATTTACAGACCCCAATTCAGTAAGAAGCCCAGCTCCTTGAGGTTTCTCAGCCACACTGGCTTCCTTCTGTAGGCTGCAATGCCGCTAAACAATTAATATCTTTTGCTGAATTTGGTAAAAATAATATTTAAATAATACAATGCATATGTGACTCAGAGAAATATGACATCTGATAAAATGTTATAAAAAAGGAAAACATGTCTTTTTATGACGTTTATAATGGTCCTAGGTTTAGCTTATCCGTGTAGGAAAACAGTTGAGATATTGTCATGGCAGCAGTATGTGTGTAAAAACTTTGCTGTAAGTTATAAGTTGTAGGATACATTAACATGAAACACAGAATATGTGTTATCAATAACAAAATTATCAATACACATTTGTATATCAAGGTCTGCAACTATATCTTTAATATTTACCAAGTTAAATCTTCTGAAAAACTAAGAAATCAAGACGAGACATGAGTTTATATCTGCTCCAAGTCTTCAATTTTAAAGAATGACTTAAAAAGTTACACATTTTATTTCAGGACCAAAAAGCAGGCCTTACGGACCAAGCTGTTGCCTCGTCATCCACCGGTGTTTGGGGAATGGTTCCTGCGAACATTTACCGACCCCACATCATGGTAACTAACCCACATAATCATGGATATAGGATTCTGTGTATTACTTAACTTCCGTTTCTCTTTTTTAGCTTGTCTGCTTTTTAAGAAAAGGTCTTTGGCATTCGTAATAGCCTTGCATTTATTGTCGTGGTCATCATTGTGCAATTTTTTTAACCTTGACCATACATTCAAAACCATTAAGGATGGCAAGGCTCATAGTTCTGGCTGTAATAAGTGTTGAGTTATCCCTCTAAACTGGCCTTGTTTGACTGGAAAAAAAGAATAGCAAACTAACATTGGCATTCGCTCTTGTTTAATGCACAATTTTGGTTTTTGAAATTTAAATATGATAGTTTAATTGTCTCGAGTATGCAAGTAAAGACAGTTCTCACCATGACAATTTCAAAATATGATTTGTGCATGTAATTTTTGAAATATGTTTCCATGATTTTAAACAAGTAAGCCATTTAACAATCTGTTTTTCATAATGTCATGTAATAAATACATCTGGCGTACCTAAGACATCAGCAATAATGTAAATAGTGGATGACATACTTAGGCTTGAGGACTGGCATGTGGGAAGATCCTGTTTGACCAAGTCTCATACAGTAACTATATATATACCGTACATGTTCTAAGCATGTACAATGCTCTTCTTGCCTACTGTAAGATAGAGGCAATTTTAAATAGTGTGCAACATACTATCTCAGTGTAAAACAGTAACTATCTTTACAAGTTCTATACAGGTACAACGCACGTCTGGCCTACTGTAAGACAGTGGCAGTGATGTCAATGGTGGGCTACATACTGGGGCTGGGGGACCGACACGGGGAAAACATCCTGTTTGACTCCACCAATGGGGACTGTGTTCATGTAGACTTTAACTGCCTCTTCAACAGGGTCAGTGTTTATCATTTTCTTCATAATTTTAAAGCAAACTAGCAATGCAATTTGTGAAAGCCGAAATGTTCAAAGTGACATTAAATAAAGAAGCAAATAAAACCTATTCAAATTAACCTTTGAGATCCTCTAATTGATAACACGCTTAAATCCGACTATGACTGCCCATGAAAAATTCAGGGTTCGAATTTAGACTCGCATACTCGCAAAATGCGATCGACATTTGGAAATTGCGAGTGACTTTTATTCAAGCTCGCAAAATTCTGCGAGTGGCTTTTTCTAGACCACAAAATGTTAAACGGAAAGTAGAATAAACATGAACTTAATTCCGCTATGTAGTCGTGTGTAAACAGCCTATAAGTTGCATGTTTACACTACCGGTATAAAGAAGACAGTACGGAGTCACGCTCTAGTAGGTTTTCAAAAATAGAACAAATACGGAAAGGCCGAGTTTTATCTCGAATCTTTCCGGGATGCTCCAAGGCGTGCATAATACAAAGTAAATACGAATGACGTAATTATCACCTAGCTCAATCATTGGCTAAATTTAGCGCTTTTGCGCACTATATGTAAACCCCATCATCCTTTAAATACATTTCCGCCCAACTGTCAAAATGAATAGACTTCGTTGATCGATATATTTCATGGTCCAAAGTATCCACGCTACATTTACTGTTGCTTTTTTATTTTAAATTTATTATTTTATTGTTTTTAATACTTATAGACTTAATGAAATCTGTAGAGTGCTTGTCGAATGGGTATTAAATTACCCGATGGCGAGGGTAAATGTACAAAGTGAACAATGTCAAATTATTGGACAGCTTTGTTATCAAAAAGCTGCCAGCATCAGACGAGTCTTTCCATACCCCCAAATAGAATAAGCCATCAACAAGTTCGAGTAGTCGAGTCACTCAAGATTGATACTTTTTAATATTCATAATATGTCTAAGGTGTTAATTTCTACTTTAATTAGACAATATTATAAGGGAATAAAGCAAATAATAAAATTGCAAGTTGATTTGTCATTTTGCGAGTTGCCTCAAAATGCACTCGCAAAATTTTGCGAGTGCTCCTCAAAGTTAAATTCGAACCCTGAAATTTACAGTATTTTCCAAAGAATTTATTCAAGCAAAGTACAGGTGCATTTGTTTTTAGCTCACCTGTCACATAGTGACAAGGTGAGCTTTTGTGATCACAATTTGTCCGTCGTCCGTCCGTCCGTCGTCCGTCCGTAAACTTTTACTTTAAACGACATCTCCTCATAAACCGCTTAGCCAATTTCATCCAAACTTCACAGGAATGTTCCTTGGGTGGTCCCCTTTGAAAATTGTTCAAAGAATTGAATTCCATGCAGAACTCTGGTTGCCATGGCAACGGAAAGGAAAAACTTTAAAAATCTTCTTCTCCAAAACCACAAGGCCTAGAGCCTTAATATTTGGTATATAGCATCATCTAGTGGTCCTCTACCAAAATTGTTAAAACTATCCCCCTGGGGTCAAAAATGGCCCTGCCCCGGGGGTCACTTGTTTTACATAGACTTATATAGGGAAAACTTTAAAAATCTTCTTCTCAAAAACCACAAGGCCTAGAACCTTGAAAATTGGTATGACTGTCATCATGTAGTGGTCCTCTACAAAATTTGTTCAAATTATTCTCCTGGGGTCAAAAATGGCCCCGCCCCAGGGGTCACTAGTTTTATTACATAGTGTTATATAGTAAATCTTTAAAAATCTTCTTCTCCGAAACTGTAAGGCCCAGGGCTTAGATATTTGGTATACAGCATCATCTAGTGGACCTCTACCAGATTTGTTCAAATTATTGCCACAGGGTCAAAATTGACCCCGCCTAGGGGGTCCTTGTTTTTACGTAGTGTTATATAGTAAATCTTTAAAAATATTCTTCTCCAGAACCGTAAGGGCAGGAGCTTAGATATTTGGTATACAACATCATCTTGTGGACCTCTATCAAAGTTGTTCAAATTATTGCCACAGTGTCAAAATTGGCCCGCCCTGAAAGTTATTTGTTTTTATATAGTCTTATATAATAAAACTTTAAAAATCCTCTTCTCCAAAATATAAGACCTAGAGCTTTCATATTTGGTATATAGTGTTACCTAGTGGACCTACACCAAAGGTATTGTCCCGGGGTCAAATTGGCCTTGCTCAGGGGTCATTTGTTTTTACATTGTCTTGTCACTTAAACATCTTTTCCTCTGAAAGTAAAGGTCAGAATGACTCCATACTTGATATGTAGCATCCTTACATGGTCCTCTCTCAACTTTTTTCAAATGGTTTTGTTTGGCCCCTTTTAGGGGTCACCAGAGCAAAAAATAGAAAAACCTTTAAACAACTTGATCTTATTAACTGCTTGATGGATCTTCAAGTCTGAAGTATCCTAGCATGGGCCTCTGTCAGGTCTTTTCAAATAATTTTGTTTGGCCCCTTTTAAGGGCCACCAGAGCTAAAATAAGTAAAAAAAACTTAACATTTTCTTCGCATGAACCCCTTGATAGATCTTCAGCAAATTTGGTTTGAAGTGTCCTTGCATGGACCTCTCTTTAATTTGTTCACATAATTTTGTTTGGCCCCTTTTAGCTAAAAATAGAGTAAAAAACGATTATTCTTGTGAACATCTTGATGGATATTTACCAAATTTGGTCTAAAGCACCCTTGCATAGACTTCTCTCAAATGTATTAAAATAATTTTGTTTGGTCTCTTTTATTTTCATATTTCTTATAATATGCATGAATGTTCTCAAAATGTCAAGACTTAAATCATTGTTGTGTACGCTAAATTACTGAAATACACAAGACAGTCATCGAATTATGCCTTATATACAATTTTTTGTTTGATTTTTACTTCAATATATGTTGTAAATACTAGTGTTGGGAATCGGTTGCAATTTTACTATCGATGATCGGTTCCACTCAAGTAACCGATTATCGATAGTACAATCGGTTTTTAAAATACTAGATAGTACCTGAGTTGTAGTTTTATTCATGTAGAGTATTAAACTCTTAATCATTATATGCATATACCTTATGTCTATGATTGAAGTTATTAAGTGTTGTTGTATAAAAAATAGTTCATTTCCTTGCTCATTGTGGCTTTCATCAGCCATTTTGTTAAAGATAACATCTTAACACTTACTAAAAAAAAATTTTTCCGATAATCGATTATAACTAAATACTATCGATTGTCGCCGATTTCAGACCCAACCAATCGATTTTCGATTATAATCGATCATCGGAACATCACTAGTAAATACTTTACCAACCTCAATTTTTCGGCTCCGATTTTTACATTTTTCCGCTGCGTCCTATCTTATATATTAAGGGTTTTTACCCCGTTTTTTCAACTATTTTTTTTGCCTGTGTCCTATCTATGCTAGCGTCCTATACATGATATAATACGGTACCTTTCAGCCAAGTCAAAAAAAAGAAAACATATGCTGCAAATTTGTTTTTCCATCATTTCCATTCTTTGAATGAATAATCCAGGAATTTGTTCTTTACAAATCACTGATACTCTTTTTTTCATGTCTTGAATTTCACAATTTATTGTTAACACAATGCTCTAGTATCAAGAAGAACAACAAACTGTTCCTAAAATAATCTAAAACCTTAGTACAGTGCTCCAGCGAGCCCCTTTTTTGAGGGCGGTTACCTCTAAGTTGAAGGTCACACTTAGTGTTTATTCACAATGGTATGCTGCATATAAGTACATGGAGGTTAGGCTGTCGTAACCGGGCTGTAACTTTCTCTCGAATGGACAGATTTTAAAATGACTAGCCACATATTGTCGACATACCAAGACGACATGTCGGTGCAAGACCCATGTCCCTACCTCTAAAGTGAAAGATACACTAAGTGTTTATTCACAATGGAATGCTGAATATGAGGACATAAGAGTGTAGGCTGTCAAGTATGGGTGGTATTTCAGAGGCAATTTATAATAACTTGCCATAACAATTTGACACGTAAAGGCAAGATAAACTTTTCATGTACTTGTTCATAGGTCAATGACACTTTCGGGGGCATTCGTCTCATACTGTGACAGCTCTTGTTCAATATTCTTTGAGAAGCAAGCTATATTGATAACAAAGGTTAAACTCTTTTACTCAGGTGAGCGATTTAGGGCCATCATGGCCCTCTTGTTTTAAAGTTATCATGTCACTTGTAAATATCTTCATTGGTTTAACGCTTATGAATATTTGTTTTGTGGTAGATTTGGCATCCTGTGAATCGTTTGTTTTAAAGTAACTTACTTATATGTATGACATGTTCAAAATATAATACAAAGATTGAACTTATCACTGTTTCAAGTGGAATACATGAACATATTTTGTATGTAAAGTTTTGGGTGTCAAAATGGAGCTCTTTGGTTTATTTTATTTAGGGCGAGACATTTGAGTGGCCAGAAAAGGTTCCTTTCAGGCTGACGCACAACATGGTTCATGCCATGGTGAGAAACATTTTTGTATAATCTTATAATAGAGATTATTTGGTGAAGCTGAACTTTTTTCCAAAAAGAACAACAATGATATAATATTTGGAGAAAAAAGGCAATATATAAAGACTCATGTTTCTGTCACATTTAAAAATCACCAATTTAGTGAATCTGAAATGTTCTGAAAATATATGTTTTATGATTGTTTCAAGTAAGTTCCCTTAAAACTGTTAGAGGTACTCTATTTTGTTTTTAGGTACATATAAATTGAGCATGTTGGCTCTTTCAGGGCCCTACGAGACTGGAGGGTATCTACAGGCGGGCGTGTGAGGTCACTCTGCGGGTCATGAGGAAGGAGACAGAGCCCCTCATGAGGTAGACTGGATTACACTTAAACATGCTTCAAAACTATATAATATCTTATTTTGTGTGACTGGTTGAACACAAGTCATAATGTTGAATAATTTCAAAGAAATGAATATACAAAGTAGATTTGGTTAAATTTCAGTTTGTCAAGAAGAAGCAGATTTCTATATTGAAATTAACCAATCTATTTGGCTTTTAAAAACATATTAATGTTTTCAGTGTGCTGAAGCCGTTTGTGTATGACCCCTTAGTGGAATGGAGTAAGCCAGCCCGTGGTCAGAGACAGAATCCAGCCCCTCTAAATCCCACAGGGGAGGTCACCAATGAACAGGTTAGTAAATCGCTAGGGTTGTCCTTGTTTGGCAAGTACGCAGAACCTGCCATCCCCACTAGAGGAGTTAACCAATAAAGCGGTTATTCTCAGGGGTTTTCCTCCTTGTTAGGAGTGTAGAGTAGGCCAGGGAAAGAGGCAGAACCAACTGTCCCCACAAGGGGAGATAACAAATGAAAAGGTTAGTTATTCACTGAGGTTCTCCTCCTTGTTGGGGCCAGGCCAGGATAGAGGCAGAACCCTTGTCCTCCCCACAGGGAGGTGATCACCTACATGTAATCAACAGGTGAGCAAAGAATGTTTTGTCACTTTGGGGAATGCTTGTTTCTTGATTATATTTAAAAATATGATTTGATTCATAGATACATAGTTCAATCAAATAATCACATACACAATGTATGCAAATAGAAAACTTGAATAAATAATGAAGTGCTTGTTACAAATTTGTACAAAAAAGTTAAAGATTGTCATGTACGCTAATTATTTCTCAGAGTGATTCACTACAACAACCAATTTATTGTTGTGTTTTTCAACTGATTGTTTATGAATTGTTCTCTACCTCTCTACCACACTCTGCCTCTCTACCACACTCTGCCTCTCTACCACACTCTGCCTCTCTACCACACTCTACACTCTGCCTCTCTACCACACTCTGCCTCTCTACCACACTCTGCCTCTCTACCACACTCTGCCTCTCTACCACAGGGTCGCGTCCATGTACAGAACATAGAGCAGAGACTCCAGGGAATCCTCAACAAGGGGACAAAGCGCAGCGGTCTGGCGCTCTCTGTGGAGGGACATGTGAACCATCTCATAAATGAGGCCACAAGCGAGGAAAACCTCTGTCAAATGTACATTGGATGGGCTGCGTACCTTTAAGTGTTGTCTGGCAGTCAGAATGTATATGGACACATGATTGACCTGGCTTTGTTCAAGAAAGGCCGCCTTACGTTGCTGTCTGATAAACAAAGCTACAACTGTATGAGCGAAGATAACTTGTGTTAGATGTGCATTAACTGGGTGGCTTTCCTCCCTAAATTTTGTCTTAAAAACACAAAGTACTAATGTTCTTGTATATATCTTAATGTGTGTTTAACAAGATGAATTTCTGACAGATGCAATGTACATGTACAGGTATATTGTAAATTATCTGGTGGGACCCATTGGCAGTAGTTTGACTTGTTCACATGTACAACTGGTTAAAGCTGCATGTAGATCTTTGGAGTACATGAACAAATATAGTTACATTTTCCACATATTCACAATATTTTGTGAACAAGTACCCATTATAAGTGTTGTCAATAATCATTCAAGTAACATATTGTAGATCTACACCCGATGACATTTTCAGCTAGTGTAACTTGGGTTGTTTTGGCATTTACTTGCAAAAAAAGCCAAATATTGTGTATTTAAATTGTCAGAAATAAAAAAAGAATCATGCACAATTATGGTAAATAAAAGGCTGGTGGAGTGCATTGGCTTGTAACAAATGTAAGTTGGCCCAACTTGATCAATATCTGTTTAATTTGTTGTTGTTTTTTCCTTTAATTAAATATTCGTATTGGCATTAGAAAAGGGTTGCTATGATTTATTACCGAATTATTTTATAATTTACATGTACATAATGTCTATTTCAATACATGTATTCGTCTAGTATGAATATTGTTTTTGCAATGAACAAATATAAGACATATTTCTGCAAGCTTGATCTGAGTCCTCTACATGTATTTTAAAATGTATGTTGTATTGTTACTGTTTTTGTTCAATGTCACCAAAAGTGTTCCTTGTTATAAGAAAAAATATATGATTAATAAATACACTGCACTCTTTCACCTTTGTCTGTTGTATTTATTATGTTAATAACGTAACAAGTCAAACGGAATTCAAATGCCAAATGAGTATGCCATTAAAGTAATTTTCTATACAAAATGTCCAACATCATTTCATTGCCTTAATTAACTCTCACCGAATACTCACAAAGGCATTGTCACTATTCATGTGTATGCCGTACAACATTTAGATCAAAAGTCGCCATCAAACTATGAAATAAAGGATCGCATTTAGTTCATATAATACCGCCGTACCTTGTTATTTAGAGGCGCCAATCTATTTAGCTTTACTGTCGGCTATTGTCTCAAAGTAAGTCATACTCATGTCAGACATTACGGACCAGATTTAGGGACATTACGGACTATCTTCAAAAACTTACGGACCATGATTTATAATGTTTTTAAACATTTTTTTTTAAATTTATTCACTCATTGGTCTTAAATTTGTTAATAAATACTTTAATATAATTGCTCAGTATGACAATTATCTTTAATGTAACTGAAAAATCCCATGAAATTCCAATGTTAAACACCAATGTATTTTTAATAAAATATTATAATAATGTGAATAATAACGAACGAAATATGTGTTTATCTTATAATTGTTAATGTGAATATTAATGTTTTCATATGTGAACACTGATATGTTCTTATATGTGCTCGATTTATTTTGGGAAATAAACTGTTTTGGAAAATATTTCTGCTCGATTTATTTTGGGAAATAAACTGTTTTGGAAAATATTTCTTCTGTTGCTTTTAACTGATTTTACTGCCAATCTTTCAAATTTTGTTGATTATTTTTCAAATAATTGTTATAAATACATAGGTCTTTAACACCTTTTGGAATTTCACAAGATTTTATATTGAACCATTGATCTATTCGAACTTCACGGGATTTTTCACAGTTATATGGAAGATATAACGTCATACTGAGCACTCATATTCAAGTATTAATTAACAAATTAAAAATTAATGAGTGAATCATTTAAAAAAATATGTTTAAATCATGGTCCGTAAGATTCCGAACATGGTCCGTAATGTCCCTAAATCTGGTCCGTAGTGTCCCTAAATCTGGTCCGTAATGTCTGGTCCGTAATGTCCATGGTCCGTAGTGTCCGTAATTCTGCCAACCGACGGACCAGCCGACTTCTCATATTGCCCTCCAAAAATGTGTACAACCTCTTGATCTGCGTCTTGTCCGTGTGTTCAGCAAGAGATTGAATCATTGGTAGTGATGTATCATTTAAACAAAATATGTCTTGAGAATTTCAAGGTAATGATAGATGTTTATGTTACCCCTGGAATTTTCTAGAAAGGACAACAACCGGGCGTAGGCTTTTCGTGCGTCAATAAATTACATATATAAAATTTGCTAATTACGTTACAAGAACAAAACGTAAATGACTGTCTTTAAAAGAACACTTAAAATGCTGCTAAAAATCAAGTAGAAACTTTTATGTACGCATACACTTGAGGAAGTATACCGTTTACTTTTGGTACCGACATCGACTAGATGTGTCCTCTTATAGTTATTATTTTCTCGTCTTTTTTTCGACAAAAAGGTCAAGAAATTGAGTTACCCTTAAGTAATTGTTACTCTTTTCTATCTTCAACAAACTTTTGGTAGGCTTTCATTTATTGGACATTTGTGCTACTTTTCAATGAAAATGTCTGTAAAGTACGCAAGCAGCAGATACATGTGTACGCGTAGGGTAGAAAAAATATAATCCTTTTTGAACATTAGACGTAAACTGCCAACGTCCGTATAATGATCCCATAATGCAGCTCCGTCATTTGGAAATTATGACGTTATGACGTCAAATTCTGCTTTAATTAACGTCGTCCTCCTGACAACTGGTCAGTTTGAAGTCTTAACTCTGTGCAAGCACACGTTCAAATTTGCTGTGATATAATTTGCTTCATTTATGCTACATATGGCATTTTGTATATTAAATACTAATAATGATTAGTAGAGCGAAAGGACATCTTCCTGGGTAAGATATTTATTTTTGAAATGTTTTGGATTTGATTCAATAATCATCAATTTATAATATCCCTACATTTCTATACGTGTTTAACTCTAAACTTACGTGATTGTCAAAATATCGCATTCACTGTATTACTTATTACAAACAGTCATGTTATTTCTAATCTGTCTATTACAAGTAGTAAAATACATCCTGACGTGCGTATAATTTTAGAGGGTATGAGCCCAGTAACGGTCCTAGTAAGCGCTCTACCGCCGCGGCTCTTCCGTGGCAAGCTCCCTACTCAGCGACATCGGGTCTCAGTACCGGAATTGGTTTCGGTACTTCTATCCTGCGTCCCGGATCTAATTTCGGTACTTCAGATTGTCTACTTACTACCGATTCTGGTTATGGTAGTTTTGGTTCGCGTACCGGATCTGGTTTTGGTTCGTCCAGCGGCGGATACACGCCAACCTACCACAGCGGTTCCAACCACGACTATGTTGACCGTCAGTTGAAGTCCAGCCACAATCTCCCGGCATTGGGAGAGTACAACTATAGGCCGAACGAAACAAATAGGTCGGTTTCCGGATACGGTTCGGACATGCGACCGCACACTTCAAGCGGCCATAGCGGACTGCACTGCGGTGATGATGACTGGCTGCACAACGGCACTTCACAACCATCACTAGGGTGAGTAACATGGAGAAGTTCTGAGCATCTTAAATACTGCTTATGTTGTAAAATGCATAGCATGAACGCAACAGGTAACCAATAAGTCGGAAATAGCGGAGATTGTGTGTTTTGTTCAACACTACTTTTTTTTTAATTTATTCTGAAAGTTGCATTTTGCATTGTTTTCATATACCAGTCCTTGAATTTCTTTCAGCGTGCGTGGGTCGACTGGCAGTTCCAGCATACACAGTAAGGCCGGAAATTCCGTCTCCCCCAATGAGAAGCCATCCAAGCTGCTGCCAGAGTCAAATAATGATCTGGGTGACATATCATGGCTTGAGTCACGAGCCAGTCTTAAAACCGGAAGTGCAACGTCGCACTACCAACCGCCGCCGGAACTGCTGAGAGCGTCTAAAAATGATCTGGGTGACCTTTCCTGGATTGAGTCCACCGCAAGTTCGAAAACTGGAAGTCAGGCCTCCCACTACCAGCTGCCAGAGGAATTGCTCAGAGAGTCCAATAATGATCTGGGTGATATGGCGTGGCTCGAGCCTGCAACTTCTAACATTACAACTGATTATAGGTCAGAATAAGTATAACCATTCGTAAAATGTAAGAAAATTAACAAAACAACATTGAAATTATTATAGTTCTGGGTTTATTGTTTTATTGAGAAAATTTTGTATTTTAATTTATTTATTTTTCTTTCTATTATGTTTAAAGATAAATCAACGATTTGAAGTTGGAGAAATAGTGGATAGGCGTCCACCTTTCACCCTGGAGGTCATGGGTTCAAGCCAAACTAGATGCAGATTATTTTGCCCCGTCAGTACTGCATATGCTGTTCCCAGAAAACGGAATTGAGGCTAGCTACATGTAGCTAAATAAATTTATAAAATTAAGTTGTATTTTTATCCATAGCAGATCAAGCAAGCCAACTGAAATGACAGACGGCGCTGATTGGCTGAAGAAAGCACGTGACTCTCTGTCTCCGCCTCCGACAACAAATGCTGCATATTACGAAAGGTAAGAATTAAGTCCCACCAATAATGTTGTTCTGTTCAACGGCATATCTGAACGTATGTGTTATGTAAGTTTTACTTTTTTTTCTTCATTGTTTTCATAAACAAGTTGATGCTGGCTTTTATTTTGTAATTATTGATCAGTAATAGGACAAGTGTGAGGTTAGGCGCTTGTACATTAATGTAAGCCCCAGTTGACTCGTCTTCAAGTGAAATTGTATTTCACTGACCGTTCCGAGGCGGTGCTTCCATCATGCCACAGTTAGATGACATTAATTAACATTTTAATGGTTAAGAATGAGCGAATGGGCCCTTCTTAATCATTGAAATATTACTTCAGGTCATTTAACTGTCTAAGAATACTACCTCATTGGCTGACAAATATTTTCAAAGTAAAAGCTGACACATGGTATGTCTATCTGGTTTGTGGCAGTGGGCGGACCTTTTAACACCCGCAAAAGTTGAAATTCTTAATGATTAGGCATAGAACTTAAAGATTGGCTATCTGCAATATCGTTGGCTGCAAATGTAGGCTGTATTCTAAATTTTAATAAAGCTTTTTCGATGCGTGTGTGGTCTGTTTTTGGTGTTGTACGTTTGTGTCTCTCAGTAAGTGTCTTGTTGGCACTTACCCTCTGCCTCTACACATGATTTATATTGTTGTTGTTGTTTTTGTTGTTGTTGTTGTTGTTGTTGTTTTCTAAACTGGGCTTGACGCTGAGGTTTTCATTGCATTTATTGACAACAATTTGAAATATTTCATGTGGTATTACTGGGTTAAATTTCAGCACGGAGTCGTCAACGCCTGTCTGGCTAAGTGACGCCATCGGAAATCTGATGCCGTCATGCACACCAAAGACGCAGAGAAAACCGTAAGTAGTAACCTAATTTGAATGTATGTAAGCAGCATCTTTCTTTGTTTTCTTTTCATAATTTGACAGCAGATTTGTAGTGCGGTATTTGTTTTTTCTCGCATGATTTTTAAAGTATGCTTTGAAAACAGGACACCTTCGTGGTTGAGTGACACGCAAACAAGCGACAACGCTAACTTCGACATTGTGCAGAGGAATCCGGCGCCCCTCTCCGAGAGTTCTCGACCATCATGGCGCCAGGATGGCAGCGAGCAGGCTCATTCTCCAGCAAGACAGAACGAATATCGGTAAAACATGTTTTCTGCTTAATAATGCAACTTTATTTCCAATATATATCATTTAATATTTGTAAGATTTCCGCGTGACCTTTACTGTCAGGCTATTCTTGTCAAATTCATGTCACTAAGTAAATTTGATTCAGGTACGACGACGATGATGATGACTTGAGCCTTGCCGAGAGTCTGACGGACGTCATGAGCAACCTGAGAGAACAGCAGCAGCAGCAGCAGCAGCAGCAGGAAAAACAGCATGAGTCCGAAATGGGCAGCGGCCGGATGGCCTCCGTCCTTGCTAACATCCGACTGGATAGTAAGTACGCCGACGACATAGAGTACATATCAGAAGAAGGATATGCCATCGACGAGGGCAGTCAGCGTGGGGAAAACATGGCGGAGAAACTATCCAATATTATGTCCGAAGCGAGAACAACCGTCTTTACAGGCACACAGCCAGACAACAAGTACACCACTATGAGACAGTACAACTTGCCGGGCATGGATGAGCGCCACCAGCGTGAGTTGAGAATGGAGGAAGAATCCGCCCGGATTCTGTCTGAAGCGAGCACAACCGTTTACACTGGATCACCTCCGGACATCATATACGCCGCCATGAGAGAGTACAACGCTCCGGACATGGACGAACACCACCAGTGTGAGATGAGAATGGATGAAGAATCCGCTCGGATTCTCTCTGAGGCGAAAACAACGGTCTACACTGACACGCAGCGGAACCAAATCGGTTACTCTGGGGTGAAGCAGCCAACTATTGACACATCTGCGTCGAGGTTTGCCAGATGTGACTGCGTGTCTGTAAAACATACTGATGATGATAATGATTTGGAGAGCTTGGATGCTAAACTGGCAATGTTAGCCGAGAAGAACGCCAAGATGCGAGAAGCAAGCAGCGAGACGAGGGCTGAACTTCAGGAGAAACTACAAGCTATACAAGCAATAGATGTTCGAGCTGATTCAAACCCTGAAACAACAACTTCCGATGAACAATTCTGGGGCCCAAGTGAGCCAGCGATTAAGATTAAGTCGAAGGAACCAACAATCGCTAATTACAACCAAGTTGCTGCCAGTTCAGAGACAACAATAGAAAGGGAACTTGAAATGAATGATACTCCAAATATGTATGCACAGAGAAGAATTAATTTCGTCTTTGACAAAGATCTAGTATCATTGTCGGATGAGGACAATACTGAAGATGGCAAAAACGAAGAACCATGTAGCGCTTTCAAAGAAAATGACGAAAAGTCATTAACAGATGGTGAATCAGAGGAGACAGACGATGATCAGACATTTGAAGAAGACCAAGACAATTCATCAAGAGAAAAAAATGTCCGAAAGTACGTGGCAGTGTCTGGTTCGCAACCACATGGTGAAAAGCCATTTTCAGTCATCTTCCCCGACGAAATTGGACACCCACCACTAAGCGCAGTTAAACACAGAGATTCAAACCATGTGGTTCAATCACCAGCTAAAACAAGGCCAAGTAGGAAACTTGCAAAGTACCTTGCAAAAGGTACACTCTCATCCGAATCGAGCGACGACAATGAAGATGAGCAAGGAGATGTCAATTACTACTACCCCGCTGTCAAGATGTCAGCACTTTTAAAACTAAACGATACTCGCACACACAAAGAAGAAACGATGTATGCACCAAACTTGGTGTGTAAACCAAACATGACAAACGTAAAGCTACCGAGTTCTGTTAAACCAACGGTAGATGTTAACACCTACGGCCAAGACTCGTTGAACTTCAGTGACAGTAACAGTGAGAGTAGTTTGGAAGAAGTACAAGCCACCACCCACCCAAAGATCCAAAATGAGCTTACTGCCACTGATCCAATGATGATCCAAAAGTTGGTTCGTGAACTTGTTCAAAGAGAGTTCAATGCACATGAGGCCACGCGTAAAACCAACAGCACTTCTGAGACCGTTATATGTGGACATGCGGGAAATGACAAAACAAGAATTGACTACGGTGATGAATTCCGATCGGAGATGAAGAAACTTCTAGAAGAGTTAAAGACTCTCAGAAAATCACAGAAGCTCAAAGGAGAAGAGTTAAGGGAACTTTATGAGAAACAGTGCGCAAAATACATAGCTCGTGCGGATAAGCAGCTAGAACAGATTATAGAAGACTTGAAACGCGAAAAGTTGAATTATGAAATACTGAACAAGACAACTATTAAGCTAAACCAGGCACTGAAACAAAAACTGCAAAGTGTCCGAACAGAACAGAAACGGGAAGAGAAATATATCAAAAAGTGTATTTTAAAAGGGAAAAGAAGTGATGTAAATAAACATGAAGACATGCAAACAAAGAGAGAGCGGAAAAGGGATTATTCTATAAAGCCGATGGACGAGATAGCAAACCTTTTAGACAATCATGTATATAAGAACAAACATACATGTAAGTCCAAGCGGTCAGCAGGATATTGCGTGTCGTACCAAGGAAGTAGCCAAGAGGTGGAGAGCGGCAGGCGGCCCCGGAAGATGGGTAAACGTAAGGGCGGCGCGGATAAGGCTGCAGCACAAGAGGAGATAAGAGGAAGTCGGACTGGTGGCATCAAAGAAGACGTGAGGGAGGACAAGAAAATATTGTGCGGGCTCGTTGACTTATTTAAATGTTTCTTTAAGAAGAAATAAAATTATCATAAAATGGTGTGTTTCTCCAAATCCAAGTGCGCTACGAGTTGCTATTTAAAATGCCAAGTTCATTACCTGACTTTTCAAAGTTCATGATATTGTACATGCATGTAAACAGGGGTGTAGCTGGGAATACTGACATTTGCATGTATAGGCCCATTGCAATTTGGCGTATATCTGGAGCCATTTCGGTCATCAAAATTATCTTTATTTTGCACTCGATCGCCTTCCAAAAGTAGGTAATTTTTAATTATATGCTTTCCCGTGATTTATAGGGATTTATCAGTAAAATAATAATATTATTTCACTGTTTGGAACAGTGAAATAACATTTTGATATTTTCTTTGTTTTAAATTTATGACCAGCTCTCAATCCCAAATCAAACGTCAGAGGCAGGGCTGAGACACAAGTTAAACGACGTAATTTTCTGAAATGACGTTACGTTTGCATGCATTTTGGCACGCTTTTCAAAAAGAACTACAATTGAATTAAATTTAATATATCATTTGTATGGCATATAATAAAAGAGAAAAAACATATTGGTTTCAGTGTAAAAACGCAATACATTTTACAACGTGAACACCAAAGGTACTTTATTATATATTACACTAAATATTAATAGTTTTTGGTGCTCACTCGGTGAAAAGTATTACTATCTTACTCCGAAACAAACAATTATCCTTTATTATTTATTTGAGAAAAGTTAGCTGTTTTATTTGCCCCAGACATTATCAAATGTTCCAAAGCCTATACTCCCTTAATCCGATTTTTAGTTGTCAAAGATTCGTCATATGGCGCATTCCAAAAACGTCGCTTTATTTAGAAACAACTTTTTTGTACCGCGGTTTGTAAATAGGCACTGATCACTTCGTTCCAACCTTATTTATTTAACAAATCCTTTTTAACAGAATAGATGCGTTTACAGGGTATACTTCATAAAAAAATCATAACTAGAGAGTGTTTCGAGTAGTGAGTGAGTGAGTGAGTGAGTGAGTGAGTGAGTGAGTGAGTGAGTGAGTGAGTGAGTGAGTGAGTGAGTGAGTGAGTGAGTGAGTGAGTGAGTGAGTGAGTGAGTGAGTGAGTGAGTGAGTGAGTGAGTGAGTGAGTGAGTGAGTGAGTGAGTGAGTGAGTGAGTGAGTGAGTGAGTGAGTGAGTGAGTGAGTGAGTGAGTGAGTGAGTGAGTGAGTGAGTGAGTGAGTGAGTGAGTGAGTGAGTGAGTGAGTGAGTGAGTGAGTGAGTGAGTGAGTGAGTGAGTGAGTGGAAATGAATGAACGAATGGATGAAGGAATGAACGAATGGATGAAGGAATAAATGAATGAATAAACGAACGAACGAACGAATGAATGAGTGGTCACTTTTCTTGGTAAACATGCAGAAGGAAACACTGTTTGTGGCAACCCCGTCTACATATGCCACTTACAAAGCGCGACCGCCGCCTATCCGCCCTCCATTTTGCTGCATATTCAACAATCACGTTGTTTCCGGTCTGAAATTATATCGAACTTTTGTCATATATTTTAATCAGCTTTACATACATAGTTTTACTATCCCCTGGTCTCAAATTTAAAGTGAATTTCTACGAACTTCTTTTTGTACTGACTTAAAATACTTGTAGGCCCGATGATCCTATGTGAGTTTTGGGACGTTCATATGCACATTACACACACTTAATTATATTTGCAATTATTACAATAAAATCAAGCAATATACACTGTACGTAGTTTAAATAAACATCAACTTTGCTTCAGAGTTGTTGAGGTAGCTATTAGTTTTAATTGCATTTTTGCGTTATTTAAATTTTGTCATTTTCAAAAAAGTTGTAAGCCTAGGCCTACACGGCCTATATGTAGCTACGCCATTGCGTTTTAGGTAGGGATGCAAACGAATATTCGATCGAACGTTTAGTATTCGAATGTTAAAATCGGTATTCGAATATTCGATTTTTTTTTTCAAAAAATAATGATATAATTCTTGAGTCTTTAGGGCAGTTGTTGTGTTTAAAATTATATTGTCTTGTTTTTACAACAATACGCATCTTGTGCCTGAGGCGTTAACGAGATGACAATCGAGTGTGCGTCATGTGTCAATTAGGGATCGATCGTAGGGTATTATAAACAGTGTCCATAATTGTAAAATAACTGGCTATTAGGAAGTGACATCAAACAAGTTTTGATGTCACATCAACAATTGATTTTTAGTTCTTTTAAATGACCATGCCAATTAAGAATTTAAGGAAGCGGTCTTCACACCCTCTTGTCAGTTTGCCTGCCAATTAAGCTGAGCAATATTGCTCAAATCGGCGATTGATATTATACGCTGAAAGTAGATACCACTTCATTCCTTCAGAATATATGTTCGCAAAACATTATAAGTTAAACTTATTATTATTATATGTTAGATTTGTATTTCTTAACAACGTAAAAGATGCCAGCCACATCTGAAGTATGGACTTATTTCACGCGCTCTGTTGACAAGAAATCTGTCACGTGCAAACTATGCAGTGTGAGGTTGTCGTACATGGGCACGACGACTAATCTCTGGAATCACGTGAAGGCTAAGCATCCGAGTTCTCAAAGTGAAAGCAGTAAACAGCAATCAATGAAAAAGTTTACCGTTTCTGGTCTTAAACATGTTCTGGGTGCTTTGGGCAAACACTGCAGCTGGCCATCAAGCCGGCATTTGCTCTCACTGATGTCAACAGGGTCGTCTCCAGATGTCGTAAGCTGGTCGGGCACATCAAACACTCGACTACATTGACGGCCGAAATGCGCAAGCGCCAAGCTACTCTAAAGGTGCCCAAACACGAGCTGGTGCAGGATGTTACAACCCGATGGAACATCACGCATGCTATACTGGCCCGGCTGAACGAGCAACGCCGCGTCCTTTCCGACCTCATGCTGGACACTCGGGTTACCCGGAAGGCCGACCAGCACCTGTCGTTGAAGGACGGCGAGTGGACCGTCGTCTCCGAGCTCAGTGACGTACTCAGTCATTTGACTGAGACGACTTCGTATCTGTCAACGGAGAAGAACGTGTCATGCAGTGAAGTTTATCTCATGGTGACAAGTCTTTTGGACAACACACTCCGTGCATGCGAGGCTGATTCCCATGTCGTCAAGGAAGTGAAGGGTGTTATTGCTGCTGAGCTTCGTCGCCGCTTCCGACCTTCGAACCATGCCACCGCCACATCCACCCTAGTCCTAGCCGCTCTATTGGACCCCCGCTACAAAGACCTGGACTTCCTGTCAACGGAACAGCGGCGCTACACGGAAGACGCGCTCGAGAGTAGATTGGACGATGTTCCATTTCGGTTGCCAACCCCGACGAGAGTGCGTCAACACCCTCCAAACGACCCCGTCTTAGCTTCATGGTTCCAAAGACGACCAAGACGGCTAACGACGAGCTGAGTCGGTACCGGCACGAACCTTCCGACGAGGAGGCCACTCCACTTGCATGATGGAAAAAGAACGAGGGACGCTTTCCTCGCGTTGCACATGTTGCTCGCCAACTGCTTGGGATACCTGCGACGTCTGTGCCATCAGAAAGAATTTTCTCCTGCGCCGGACTCATTGTTAACAAACTTAGAAACAGACTGTCATGTGATCTTGTTGATAAGACAATATTTCTGGATAAGAACAAGGCCATCATATGTGATGATTTTATTGATGAGTGATTTCATTGAATTGTATGTGCTTGTTATGTGCTTGTTATGTGCTAGATATGTATTTCATATGTCGATGTAATAATATTCGACACGCTGCTATGTATTGTATTGTATTACGATAACACTGGAAACATTCGACAGATAAAGAAAAGGGTATCATGGTTTATAACTAATATTAATAGATAACTATAACTTTTTAAAGATTCAATTTTTATCGAATATTCGAATATTCGATCGAAAGAATTACCGAATATTCGAATATCGATTTTGCCATTCGTTTGCATCCCTAGTTTTAGGTAGTTTATATCGTATACACATTCCTATATGTAATGGAGTATCGTGATAACGTTTATTTTACCCCCACGAAGCACCACTCGCCGAGTTCGCACTCTGTTCTGATGCGCGTCACCATGTCGGCGACGGTGGACCTTTTGGGCATATGCAGGTTCTTCAACTAATGATTAAAAAAAAATGCTTCCTGTCTACTGGTATCGGAACTATTTGATGATACAGTGTATAAGCATTCAGCACTATGTTGAGTACCATTTTTCCACACCTGAAACTCGACCGTAATAAACCGTTATTCAACTATGTCTTTTTTATATTTGATTATTAGTAACATTGTCTAGATAGCTCAATAAAAAGCATTGAGTCTTAACAGCCAACAATATCACATATGCGGCTTACTTTTGCAGCAAATTGATAAGCCACAACAGTCCATTTTTCAGATAATTTCCAAACTTTCGTCTACGCGTTCATGGTAAAATTGACGAAAGTGTATGACATATTTGAACGTTGTTCACGGGTCTCTGGACGATCATTTAATAATTCAATACCTTTCAACGCTTTGAAATTACTGTATTTATGTGTTTAATTATTGGTATTATTATTAATCTACTACTAAACTCGTACGTGAACTGTTGCAAATTGCTTTCATTAAAGGCAACATTCAACCAGCTTACAAACAGAAACCATGAAACTGACTTAAACAACAGAATGGCATAATTCGTTATTTTGATACTTCTAAGTAATCAGTCAATAAAAAGTGTTCTTCGTTAAGCATAGCTCTTACTCTCACGATTTCGTTAAAGTTGGTCCCAAAAATCATGACATGGGGACAATGACCATCTCGGCGATTTATCGCACTGCCTTTAAGGATTGCCATTACGTTTCTACACACGCTAAATGCCGTTTGTATACACCATTGCCACCTACGACGATGTCCGAAACGTTGCTTAAGAAATAAGCAAGGATGAACACTTTTGGTTTCTTAATTGTATGCGTGTGGTGCATCTTGCTGCAATCTTCAGTATCGTAGTGTAATCATAAAGGTAGCCTAAGATAACCGTACCGTAAAACGTAACATAAATCGTAAAAAAAAATCTAGAAAAAATCAGACATTTTGTTCTGACAGATGATTCTTTTCCTTTTTAGTATATGTATATTAGAGATATAAAACGACAGCTTATTGTAATTTCTAACTCTAATGGCCATAAGCAAGTATTGATATCGTTATCATGCCAATCTTTTTTATTTGCATCGCCTTCACTAAAAATGGTACGATTGGCACTGTTCGACTTTTTGCAAAATAGTTATTACCTTTATTGCAAATATAGTCTGTAAATATAAGGGTTAACGTATCGATGTTACATGCATCATTGATTTCTGCAGTTATACGACGATACCCCAGCAGAGCTAGTGAACAAGTGTCATCTTACGCTTGTAAGCGGATCGTGCACGAGAATTTCGAGTAATCCTACTAGCCTACTATACATTGTATTTAGAAAGGCTATAATAATAATCTTATGCTTACCGTTCGGAAAAAATATTTATATTTATAAATTTATATCTCTGTATTTATTCATTAATGCATTTATTTCCTAACTAATATATGCAATACACTTATCGTCGTATAAGTCAGATACAATTACTCGTCTGTTCGTTATTTCGTGGAGAAAAAGTCATACTGTTTCTATTACTTAGACCTCTCTCAAGACGAGGTAGATCACAAGTCTTCAACAAAATAAGGGCAGAACGTAAATATAAATTATGTCCACAGAATTCTTTTGAGTCAGAATTTCAGTTTCTACTATGTTGTTCCACTTAGAGTGATAAACGTAGAAAACATGGAATTAAATCAAACTGGACTAGCTTAGTTAAATTTAATAATTTATATCAGACGCTATGAAGTTTTTTGCTCACGTGCATTTGTGTCTTGGCCATATCAATATTTATTTTGTGTAATCGGCCGAAGGCAAAATGCTGATTGGCAAATAAAAACTTGTGACCTGCTTTAGACAAAGTCAATGCATACTTTAACTTCGCCCCCAGAACAGTACACCCTATATTAACATAATTCATCTAATCAGTGCCAGGACAGCAACCACTCTAAATTTTAAATATCCAAACAAAATAGACGGTGGAAGGATTATATTGTATTCAAACAATGTATTCTAGCCCCTGGACATGTGTACAATTAGGTTTGAGTGAACTAAGTCATATATGGCCAACCTTGCATATCAATACATGTGTTAGCTATACCTTGGTCATTTGAAGCGGGAAAGCAAACAAAAAGGAAATTCTTATAGTGGCTGCCATAAGGAAAAAAACTTGTCTGTTTCCAGATATTTCTTTTGGGTTTTGCTTAGATTTAATATCGTGTTTTACTATGCGGAACTGTTTTCCATTGAGTTTTCGCTTTTCTCTAAATTGCTGGTTGTGAAACAAATCGTTCAGGACATTGGATCATTCAAAGGTACCAGCTAAACAGTTAAATTGAGAAATATTTACAAGAATGTCAGCTTTATCTACATTTTCTGTCGAACGATTTTATATACGAGTGCTCTGTCCGGAAGTATTTAAATTCAGTTTTATATAGTTCAAATAGTCGCGGACGTCTCCACGATTCATTGACGCACACCCACGACGTATTTACCTTCTCCCCATGCAGCTGCCATGGAAATACCAACGAAAGGCAAGTTTAATTCTGCTCTTTTTCTTGTATAATAGAATGAGTTTAAACCCAAAACATCGCTTTTACATTTTAATTATGGTACTATCTGCACTATTAGGATCATTTCCCATGAAAAGTCAAGCTTAAACTGTTTTCTCTAAATAGGTCACTTTATATTTCAAAAGCGTATCATTTATGATCTACAATAAAATGGAAAAAATGAATTAAGTACTCTTATAATGAAATCAATAAATGTTTGAGAGAAAAGAATAATCTTCGTATTAATAATTAATGAAAATATAGAATTACAAGAATTGCAAACATGCTTTTTCTTTTGATTTAAGAAATACATCAAGATTTTTTTTCAGTATACTATTTTGTTTTAGTAAACTTTTTTTGAATAGGTGACTGCATCAGTTCAGCACTTTCAGCGTCTATGGTACCGGAATTGTCCAATCATCCAACCGGAAGTGATACCCTTTGCAGTGGAGTTGGCTAGGTTGACCAGATGGCTATGGGCGACAACTCACTGATGATGACTGGGCTGTACCAGGTGAGCAGTGTATCATCGATGCGGTTTAACAATCGTTTAAAATATTAATATATAATTTGCACATTGTTTTATACTTTTTTTTGTATTTTGATTATGGTCTGTACATTTGCAGGTTGCAGGTCAAAACGTCCCCAGGTTAAAACGTCCTACCGTCAAAACGTCCCCATTTTGGTCAAAACGTCCCCACCAAAAGTCAAAACGTCCCCATTGGATGGTCAAAACGTCCCCACCGGAATTATTGTTTAATATATATATGTCAAAATAAAACCAATAAATGATTTATTTATTTTTATTTCAGCAAATCATGTTGTTGTTTTAAGAAATGTGTTGATTTTATTTCTTTAGTTGAATATAGGAGCCTTTATTTCCGCGTTCTGTAAAATAACATTCTGGTAAAAAGACTGACTAACGTTCTAGAGGCATTAAATCAATCCCCAAACTCACTTGTGTCTTGTTCAGATTGCTTTGCATTGCACTACATGTATTAATTCTTAGGACCTAAACACTTTTTCAATAACGTTGGGCTTATCTTAATTACCTTACAACTTTGTGCACGTGTTATCAGTGACATCATGTTTACATGAATAGCAAGGCTCATTTATTTGATTGTAAATTATACTTGTTTGTAAATATTGAAAAAAGAAACTGCATCTGTTCAATGTTACAGCGTCCAAGGGTCCTGAGGTTGCCAACCATTCAACCGGAAGAGATGCCCGTTGCAGTGGAGTTGGCGAAGAGGCGTAATTCAGCTACAGATGCAGTCAGGTTTGCGTAAGGTTATGTGGACAACTTCATCAACAAAGATATGTATTATTTTGATCATATTTTGTATAAGTTTTTGTTTGCACAATTTGGCTCAGCATTATTTTTTTATTTTTTTAAACAATTCATCTTGAAAAAATGTGTTCACTAAGTAGGTCACTTTATATTTCATAGCCTTATGATGAATTAATTAAAATATATGGATTACATTTTTAAAGGTTTTTATTCAATCAATAATTTTATTAAACATATCAATGCTTCCTTTGAATTAATGATTCTTTTTTTCCAAATACACGAAAATTGAAAAGGCATTTTCTGTTGGTTTTAGAAATCTTACAGTGAAAATGCTAAAAGGTGCCAGCATCCTTTCCCAAGATTTCTTTAACCGAACACGAGTAGCAGAAAATGTTTATTTCATTTTCGTGTATGTCAAAATATAATATTTTTAAATAAAATGTTTCACATTGGAGGGGCTTCATTTGTATAAGTCTAAACGTGGTTTATTATTAAAATGGTAGGAAAGGCTCATGAAATGAGAGTGCAAAACAATATAAAACTGATTTAATTCATATGAATATATTAGTTTAATGAACATAATTAAATTGAATTGGAATGAATTTTGTTCATAACTAACTTTAATTCACATGTTTAACAATTGTTTATTTAATTATGATACTTGCTTATTTTTATATGAACTACTTATTGAAATAAGTTACTTCATCGGTTTTTCATATAAATATCAATGTTACAGCGTCCACAGTACCTGAAGTGGCCAACCATCCAACCGGAAGAGATGCCCTTTGCAGTGGAGTTGGAGAAGAGGCGTAATGCAGCTACAGTAGCAGTCAGGTTTGCGAAAAGTTATGTGGACAGCTTCATCAACAAAGATATGTTTTATTTTGATCATGTTTTGTATAAGTTTGTGTTTGCACAATTTGGCTCAGCATTGTTGTTTTTTGTTTGTTTTTTTAAGCAATTCATCTTAAAAAAATGTGTTCACTAAGTAGGTCACTTTATATTTCATAGCCTTATGATGAATAAATAAAATATATGGAATACATTTTTAAAGTTTCTTATTCAATCAATAATTTTATTAAACATATCAATGCTTCCTTCGAATTAATGATTCTTTTTTTTTTCCAAATACACGAAAATTGAAAAGGCATTTTCTGTTGGTTTTAGAAATCTTACAGTGAAAATGCTAAAAGGTGCCAGCATCCTTTCCCAAGATTTCTTTAACCGAACCCAAGTAGCAGAAATTGTTTATTTCATTTTCGTGTATGTCAAAATATAATATTTTTAAATAAAATGTTTCACATTGGAGGGGCTTCATTTGTATAAGTCTAAACGTGGTTTATTATTAAAATGGTAGGAAAGGCTCATGAAATAAGAGTGCAAAACAATATAAAACTGATTTAATTCATATGAATATATTTGTTTAATGAACATAATTTAATTGATTTTGAATCATATTTGTTTATAACTACTTTAATTCACATTTTTAGCATTTGTTTAATTAATTATGATACTTGCTTATTTTTGTATGAACTACTTATTGAAATAAGTAACTGCATCGGTTTTTTTCATATGAATATCAATGTTACAGCGTCCATGGTACCTGAAGTGGCCAATCATCCAACCGGAAGAGATGCCCTTTGCAGTGGAGTTGGCGAAGAGGCGTAATGCAGCTACAGTAGCAGTCAGGTTTGCGTAAGGTTATGTGGATAACTTCATCAACAAAGATATGTATTATTTTGATCATATTTTGTATAAGTTTTTGTTTGCACAATTTGGCTCAGCATTATTTTTTGTTTGTTTTTTAAACAATTCATCTTGAAAAAATGTGTTCACTAAGTAGGTCACTTTGTATTTCATAGCCTTATGATGAATTAATTAAAATATATGGATTACATTTTTAAAGGTTTTTATTCAATCAATTATTTTATTAAACATATCAATGCTTCCTTCGAAATAATGATTCTTTTTTTCCAAATACGCGAAAATTGAAAAGGCATTTTCTGTTGGTTTTAGAAATCTTACAGTGAAAATGCTAAAAGGTGCCAGCATCCTTTCCCAAGATTTCCTTAACCGAACACGAGTAGCAGAAAATGTTTATTTCATTTTCGTGTATGACAAAATATAATATTTTTAAATAAAATGTTTCACATTGGAGGGGCTTCATTTGTTTAAGTCTAAACGTGGTTTATTATTAAAATGGTAGGAAAGGCTCATGAAATGAGAGTGCAAACCAATATAAAACTGATTTAATTCATATGAATATATTAGTTTAATGAACATAATTAAATTGAACTGGAATGAATTTTGTTCATAACTAACTTTAATTCACATGTTTAACAATTGTTTATTTAATTATGATACTTGCTTATTTTTATATGAATTACTTATTGAAATAAGTTACTTCATCGAATTTTCATATGAATATCAATGTTACAGCGTTCACGGTACCTGAAGTGGCCAACCATCCAACCGGAAGAGATGCCCTTTGCAGTGGAGTTGGAGAAGAGGCGTAATGCAGCTACAGTAGCAGTCAGGTTTGCGAAAAGTTATGTGGACAACTTCATCAACAAAGATATGTATTATTTTGATCATGTTTTGTATAAGTTTTTGTTTGCACAATTTGGCTCAGCATTGTTTTTTTTTTTTTTTTTTTAAGCAATTCATCTTAAAAAAATGTGTTCACTAAGTAGGTCACTTTATATTTCATAGCCTTATGATGAATAAATAAAATATATGGAATACATTTTTAAAGTTTCTTATTCAATCAATAATTTTATTAAACATATCAATGCTTCCTTCGAATTAATGATTCTTTTTTTTTCTCCAAATACACGAAAATTGAAAAGGCATTTTCTGTTGGTTTTAGAAATCTTACAGTGAAAATGCTAAAAGGTGCCAGCATCCTTTCCCAAGATTTCTTTAATCGAACACGAGTAGCAGAAAATGTTTATTTCATTTTCGTGTATGACAAAATATAATATTTTTAAATAAAATATTTCACATTGGAGGGGCTTCATTTGTATAAGTCTAAACGTGGTTTATTATTAAAATGGTAGGAAAGGCTCATGAAATGAGAGTGCAAACCAATATAAAACTGATTTAATTCATATGAATATATTAGTTTAATGAACATAATTAAATTGAATTGGAATGAATTTTGTTCATAACTAACTTTAATTCACATGTTTAACAATTGTTTATTTAATTATGATACTTGCTTATTTTTATATGAATTACTTATTGAAATAAGTTATTTCATCGGTTTTTCATATCAATATCAATGTTACAGCGTCCACGGTACCTGAAGTGGCCAACCATCCAACTGGAAGAGATGCCCTTTGCAGTGGAGTTGGCGAAGAGGCGTAATGCAGCTACAGTAGCAGTCAGGTTTGCGAAAAGTTATGTGGACAACTTCATCAACAAAGATATGTATTATTTTGATCATGTTTTGTATAAGTTTTTGTTTGCACAATTTGGCTCAGCATTGTTTTTTTTTTTTTTTTTAAGCAATTCATCTTAAAAAAATGTGTTCACTAAGTAGGTCACTTTATATTTCATAGCCTTATGATGAATAAATAAAATATATGGAATACATTTTTAAAGTTTCTTATTCAATCAATAATTTTATTAAACATATCAATGCTTCCTTCGAATTAATGATTCTTTTTTTTTTTCCAAATACACGAAAATTGAAAAGGCATTTTCTGTTGGTTTTAGAAATCTTACAGTGAAAATGCTAAAAGGTGCCAGCATCCTTTCCCAAGATTTCTTTAACCGAACCCAAGTAGCAGAAATTGTTTATTTCATTTTCGTGTATGTCAAAATATAATATTTTTAAATGAAATGTTTCTCATTGGAGGGGCTTCATTTGTATAAGTCTAAACGTGGTTTATTATTAAAATGGTAGGAAAGGCTCATGTAATTAGAGTGCAAAACAATATAAAACTGATTTTATTAATATGGATATATTTGTTTAATGAACATAATTTAATTGATTTTGAATCATATTTGTTTATAACTACTTTAATTCACATTTTAACATTTGTTTAATTAATTATGATACTTGCTTATTTTTATATGAACTACTTATTGAAATAAGTAACTGCATCGGTTTTTCATATGAATATCAATGTTACAGCGTCCACGGTACCTGAAGTGGCCAACCATCCAACCGGAAGAGATGCCCTTTGCAGTGGAGTTGGCGAAGAGGCGTAATGCAGCTACAGTAGCAGTCAGGTTTGCGTAAGGTTATGTGGACAACTTCATCAACAAAGATATGTATTATTTTGATCATATTTTGTATAAGTTTTTGTTTGCACAATTTGGCTCAGCATTATTTTTGTTTTTTAAACAATTCATCTTGAAAAAATGTGTTCACTAAGTAGGTCACTTTATATTTCATAGCCTTATGATGAATTAATTAAAATATATGGATTACATTTTTAAAGTTTCTTATTCAATCAATAATTTTATTAAACATATCAATGCTTCCTTCGAATTAATGATTCTTTTTTTCCAAATACACGAAAATTGAAAAGACATTTTCTGTTGGTTTTAGAAATCTTACAGTGAAAATGCTAAAAGGTGCCAGCATCCTTTCCCAAGATTTCTTTAACCGAACACGAGTAGCAGAAATTGTTTATTTCATTTTCGTGTATGACAAAATATAATATTTTTAAATAAAATATTTCACATTGGAGGGGCTTTATTTGTTTAAGTCTAAAAGTGGTTTATTATTAAAATGGTAGGAAAGGCTCATGAAATGAGAGTGCAAACCAATATAAAACTGATTTAATTCATATGAATATATTAGTTTAATGAACATAATTAAATTGAATTGGAATGAATTTTGTTCATAACTAACTTTAATTCACATGTTTAACAATTGTTTATTTAATTATGATACTTGCTTATTTTTATATGAATTACTTATTGAAATAAGTTACTTCATCGAATTTTCATATGAAAATCAATGTTACAGCGTCCACGGTACCTGAAGTGGCCAACCATCCAACCGGAAGAGATGCCCTTTGCAGTGGAGTTGAAGAAGAGGCGTAATGCAGCTACAGTAGCAGTCAGGTTTGCGAAAAGTTATGTGGACAACTTCATCAACAAAGATATGTATTATTTTGATCATGTTTTGTATAAGTTTTTGTTTGCACAATTTGGCTCAGCATTGTTTTGTTTTTTTAAGCAATTCATCTTAAAAAAATGTGTTCACTAAGTAGGTCACTTTATATTTCATAGCCTAATGATGAATAAATAAAATATATGGAATACATTTTTAAAGTTTCTTATTCAATCAATAATTTTATTAAACATATCAATGCTTCCTTCGAATTAATGATTCTTTTTTTTTCAAATACACGAAAATTGAAAAGGCATTTTCTGTTGGTTTTAGAAATCTTACAGTGAAAATGCTAAAAGGTGCTAGCATCCTTTCCCAAGATTTCTTTAACCGAACCCAAGTAGCAGAAATTGTTTATTTCATTTTCGTGTATGTCAAAATATAATATTTTTAAATGAAATGTTTCTCATTGGAGGGGCTTCATTTGTATAAGTTTAAACGTGGTTTATTATTAAAATGGTAGGAAAGGCTCATGTAATTAGAGTGCAAAACAATATAAAACTGATTTTATTAATATGGATATATTTGTTTAATGAACATAATTTAATTGATTTTGAATCATATTTGTTTATAACTACTTTAATTCACATGTTTAACATTTGTTTAATTAATTATGATACTTGCTTATTTTTATATAAACTACTTATTGAAATAAGTAACTGCATCGGTTTTTCATATGAATATCAATGTTACAGCGTCCACGGTACCTGAAGTGGCCAACCATCCAACCGGAAGAGATGCCCTTTGCAGTGGAGTTGGCGAAGAGGCGTAATGCAGCTACAGTAGCAGTCAGGTTTGCGTAAGGTTATGTGGACAACTTCATCAACAAAGATATGTATTATTTTGATCATATTTTGTATAAGTTTTTGTTTGCACAATTTGGCTCAGCATTATTTTTGTTTTTTTAAACAATTCATCTTGAAAAAATGTGTTCACTAAGTAGGTCACTTTGTATTTCATAGCCTTATGATGAATTAATTAAAATATATGGATTACATTTTTAAAGTTTCTTATTCAATCAATAATTTTATTAAACATATCAATGAATTTTCGAATTAATGATTCTTTTTTTCCAAATACACGAAAATTGAAAAGGCATTTTCTGTTGGTTTTAGAAATCTTACAGTGAAAATGCTAAAAGGTGCCAGCATCCTTTCCCAAGATTTCTTTAACCGAACCCAAGTAGCAGAAATTGTTTATTTCATTTTCGTGTATGTCAAAATATAATATTTTTAAATAAAATGTTTCACATTGGAGGGGCTCCATTTGTATAAGTCTAAACGTGGTTTATGATAAACTGGTAGGAAAGGCTCATGAAATAAGAGTGCAAAACAATATAAAACTGATTTAATTCATATGAATATATTTGTTTAATGAACATAATTTAATTGATTTTGAATCATATTTGTTTATAACTACTTTAATTCACATGTTTAACATTTGTTTAATTAATTATGATACTTGCTTATTTTTATATGAACTACTTATTGAAATAAGTAACTGCATCTTTTTTTTCATATGAATATCAATGTTACAGCGTCCACGGTACCTGAAGTGGCCAATCATCCAACCGGAAGAGATGCCCTTTGCAGTGGAGTTGGCGAAGAGGCGTAATGCAGCTACAGTAGCAGTCAGGTTTGCGAAAAGTTATGTGGACAACTTCATCAACAAAGATATGTATTATTTTGATCATATTTATGCCCCCCTTCGAAGAAGAGGGGTATATTGCTTTGCACAGGCATGTCGGTATGTCGGTCGGTCGGTCCGTCGGTAGACCAAAGCTTGTCCGAGTGATAACTCAACAATTCCTGGACGTATGGTCATCAAACATTACATGAAGGTTGGGCCTGACCAGTAGATGACCCCTATTGATTTTGGGGGTCATCGGGTCAAAGGTCAAGGTCACAGTGACCTTTAATGGTAAAATAATTTTAAAGCTTGTCCGAGTGGTAACTCAACAATGCCTGCACCCATGGCCCTCAAACTTGACATGGAGGTTGGGCCTGACCAGTAGATGACCCCTATTGTTTTTGGGGGTCATCAGGCCAAAGGTCAAGGTCACAGTGACCTTGAATGGTAAAAGGTTGTCCGAGTGATAACGTGACAATGCCTGCACCCATGGCCCTCAAACTTGACTTGGAGATTGGGCCTGACCAGTAGCTGACCCCTATTGTTTTTTGGGCTCAATGGGTCAAAGGTCAAGGTTACAGTGACCTTGAATGGTAAAAGGTTGTTCGAGTGATAACTCATCAATGCCTGCACCCATGGCCCTCAAACTTGACTTGTAGGTTGGGCCTGACCAGTAGATGACCCCTATTGTTTTAGGGGGGTCATTGGGCCAAAGGTCAAGGTCACAGTGACCTTGAATGGTAAAAGATTGTCCGATTGATAACTCAACAATGCCTGCACCCATGGCCCTCAAACTTGACTTGGAGAATTGGCCTGACCAGGAGATGACCCCTATGGTTTTGGGGGGTCATCTGGCCAAATGTCAAGGTCACAGTGACCTGGAATGGTAAAAGGTTGTCAGAGTGATAACTCGACAATGCCTGCACCCATGGCCGTCAAACTTGACTTGGAGGTTGGGCCTGGCCAGAAGATGGTCCCTATTGATTTAAGGGGTCATTGGGCCAAAGGTCAAGGTCACAGTGACCTGGAATGGTAAAAGGTTATCTGAGTGATAAGTTGACAATGGCTGCACACATGGCCCTCAAACTTGATTTGGAGGTTGAGCCTGGCCAGAAGATTGTCCCTATTAATTTTAGGTGTCATTGGGCCAAAGGTCAAGGTCACAGTGACCTTGAATGATAAAAGGTTGTCCAAGTGATAACTCAACAATGCCTGCACCCATGGCCCTCAAACTTGACTTGAAGGTTGGGCCTGACCAGTAGATGACCCCTATTGATTTTAGGGGTCAACGGTCAAGGTCACAGTGACCTTGAAAGCAAACTCGACAATTCTTGGACCTATGGTCATTAAACTTGACATGAAGGTTGGGCCTGCCAGGTAGATGACCCCTATCGACTTTGGGGGTCATCAGGCCAAGGTCAATGTCACAGTAACCTTTAATGCAAAAAAGTTAACAAATCTTCCCCCAATGATATCTCGACAATGCCTGGACCTATGATCATTAAACGTGACATGGATGTTAAGCCTGACCAGTAGATCACCATTATTGATTTTAGGATTCATAGAGCCAAAGGTCAAGGTCACAGTGATCTTGAATGGTAAAAGGTTGTCCGAGTGATAACTCAACAATGCCTGAACCCATGGCCTCCAAACTTGACTTGGAGTTGCATCTGACTTGTAGATGACCCCTTATGATTTAAGGGGTCATAGGGTCAAAGGTCAAGGTCACAGTGACCTTGAACGAAAAAACTTGTCTTTTGATAACTTGGCAATGCTTGCACCCATGGCCCTCAAACTTGACATTTAGGTTTCTGGTGACCAGCTAATGACTCTGGATTTTGAGTTCATAGAGTCAAAGGTCATGACGGTCATAACACACTTTATCCTCACACTTTAATGGTCATAATCTTAAAACAGCAACAAATCAGCTGTCATTTCGGTCCATGCATATTTGGCTCTGCATTATTTTTTGTTTGTTTTTTAAACAATTCATCTTGAAAAAAATGTGTTCACTAAGTAGGTCACTTTATATTTCATAGCCTTATGATAAATTAATTAAAATATATGGATTACATTTTTAAAGGTTTTTATTCAATCAATTATTTTATTAAACATATCAATGCTTCCTTCGAATTAATAATTCTTTTTTTCCAAATACGCGAAAATTGAAAAGGCATTTTCTGTTGGTTTTAGAAATCTTACAGTGAAAATGCTAAAAGGTGCCAGCATCCTTTCCCAAGATTTCTTTAACCGAACACGAGTAGCAGAAAATGTTTATTTCATTTTCGTGTATGTCAAAATATAATATTTTTAAATAAAATGTTTCACATTGGAGGGGCTTCATTTGTATAAGTCTAAACGTGGTTTATTATTAAAATGGTAGGAAAGGCTCATGAAATGAGAGTGCAAAACAATATAAAACTGATTTAATTCATATGAATATATTAGTTTAATGAACATAATTAAATTGAATTGGAATGAATTTTGTTCATAACTAACTTTAATTCACATGTTTAACAATTGTTTATTTAATTATGATACTTGCTTATTTTTATATGAATTACTTATTGAAATAAGTTATTTCATCGGTTTTTCATATAAATATCAATGTTACAGCGTCCACGGTACCTGAAGTGGCCAACCATCCAACCGGAAGAGATGCCCTTTGCAGTGGAGTTGGCGAAGAGGCGTAATGCAGCTACAGTAGCAGTCAGGTTTGCGTAAGGTTATGTGGACAACTTTATCAACAAAGATATGTATTATTTTGATATATTTTGTATAAGTTTTTGTTTGCACAATTTGGCTCAGCATTATTTTTGTTTTTTTAAACAATTCATCTTGAAAAAATGTGTTCACTAAGTAGGTCACTTTATATTTCATAGCCTTATGATGAATTAATTAAAATATATGGATTACATTTTTAAAGTTTCTTATTCAATCAATAATTTTATTAAACATATCAATGCTTCCTTCGAATTAATGATTCTTTTTTTTCCAAATACACGAAAATTGAAAAGGCATTTTCTGTTGGTTTTAGAAATCTTACAGTGAAAATGCTAAAAGGTGCCAGCATCCTTTCCCAAGATTTCTTTAACCGAACCCAAGTAGCAGAAAATGTTTATTTCATTTTCGTGTATGTCAAAATATAATATTTTTAAATAAAATGTTTCACATTGGAGGGGCTCCATTTGTATAAGTCTAAACGTGGTTTATGATAAACTGGTAGGAAAGGCTCATGAAATAAGAGTGCAAAACAATATAAAACTGATTTAATTCATATGAATATATTTGTTTAATGAACATAATTTAATTGATTTTGAATCATATTTGTTTATAACTACTTTAATTCACATGTTTAACATTTGTTTAATTAATTATGATACTTGCTTATTTTTATATGAACTACTTATTGAAATAAGTAACTGCATCGGTTTTTCATATGAATATCAATGTTACAGCGTCCACGGTACCTGAAGTGGCCAACCATCCAACCGGAAGAGATGCCCTTTGCAGTGGAGTTGGCGAAGAGGCGTAATGCAGCTACAGTAGCAGTCAGGTTTGCGAAAAGTTATGTGGACAACTTCATCAACAAAGATATGTATTATTTTGATCATATTTTGTATAAGTTTTTGTTTGCACAATTTGGCTCAGCATTATTTTTTGTTTGTTTTTTAAACAATTCATCTTGAAAAAAATGTGTTCACTAAGTAGGTCACTTTGTATTTCATAGCCTTATGATGAATTAATTAAAATATATGGATTACATTTTTAAAGGTTTTTATTCAATCAATTATTTTATTAAACATATCAATGCTTCCTTCGAATTAATGATTCTTTTTTTCCAAATACGCGAAAATTGAAAAGGCATTTTCTGTTGGTTTTAGAAATCTTACAGTGAAAAATGCTAAAAGGTGCCAGCATCCTTTCCCAAGATTTCTTTAACCGAACACGAGTAGCAGAAAATGTTTATTTCATTTTCGTGTATGTCAAAATATAATATTTTTGAATAAAATATTTCACAATGGAGGGGCTTCATTTGTTTAAGTCTAAAAGTGGTTTATTATTAAAATTGTAGGAAAGGCTCATGAAATGAGAGTGCAAACCAATATAAAACTGATTTAATTCATATGAATATATTAGTTTAATGAACATAATTAAATTGAATTGGAATGAATTTTGTTCATAACTAACTTTAATTCACATGTTTAACAATTGTTTATTTAATTATGATACTTGCTTATTTTTATATGAATTACTTATTGAAATAAGTTATTTCATCGGTTTTTCATATAAATATCAATGTTACAGCGTCCACGGTACCTGAAGTGGCCAACCATCCAACTGGAAGAGATGCCCTTTGCAGTGGAGTTGGAGAAGAGGCTTAATGCAGCTACAGTAGCAGTCAGGTTTGCGAAAAGTTATGTGGACAACTTCATCAACAAAGATGTGTATTATTTTGATCATGTTTTGTACAAGTTTTTGTTTGCACAATTTGGCTCAGCATTGTTTTTGTTTTTTTGTTTTTTTTAAGCAATTCATCTTAAAAAATGTGTTCACTAAATAGGTCACTTTATATTTCATAGCCTTATGATGAATAAATAAAATATATGGAATACATTTTTAAAGTTTCTTATTCAATCAATAATTTTATTAAACATATCAATGCTTCCTTCGAATTAATGATTCTTTTTTCCAAATACACGAAAATTGAAAAGGCATTTTCTGTTGGTTTTAGAAATCTTACAGTGAAAATGCTAAAAGGTGCCAGCATTCTTTCCCAAGGTTTCTTTAACCGAACTCGAGTAGCAGAAAATGCCTATAACATATTTCGTGTTTATATAATTATATATATATATATATATTGCTCAGTTTTATTAGTTTGATTGTGGTTTATTATAGACTGGTAGGAAATGCTCATGAAATTGAAGTGATTTAGCATTTAAAAAATATTTAGATAATAGATTATGAATAAATGTTAAAAGAGCATATTTTTGATTAAATTTGAATGATATTTGTTTATTAGCTATTTTATTCATATTGTTAACATTAGCTCTTTAATTCATATTGTTAACATTTGTTTATTTGACGATGAAACTTGATTTAATTATATATTTAACGTTTTATATATATATATATATATATATATATATATATATATATATATATATATATATATATATATATATATATATATATATATAGTGACTGCGTTTCTTCAATGTTTCAGCGTGTGTCCCACCATCTGGTTTGGAATCGATGCCCAATGCATTAAGCTTTGGATGACATCTCACGCCTCACGCATGATACTTGGACAGGAGCAGGTGAGAATTGTGTATAAATAAGTGATATAACAATGATTCGGTTATACATGATCAATTGTAATATTGATGAAAAATGCTTACAGCCATTGTAATATACTAGTGTTGTTGATTGTCAATTCGGTCTTACAAAACGATCGTATTGTTTCTAACTTGACCTTTCGAAGAATAAGGAGGGCTATACTTATCGTCTAAGCATTGATGTCAGCGTTCATACTTTACAGCGTTGCTTAGAACCATCACACAATTAGGTTACATACCTCCATATCATACTAAATACGAATTATGACCCCTGATAGACTTAGGAACATTGGGTTTATGTTTTGGGTACAGTGTTTTCTTGTTAATATATAAGGGAAGTTACGACAACGTTACATACCTCCATGTTATCGACTTAGAAACTTTGGGGTTTTACTCAGATATGAAATGACGTTCATTAAATTGATTTTATTCTTAACAGTTATACACAGCCATCTAACAATAAGATTACATAATTCCATTTTATCCTAAATACAAATTATTACCCTTGATCGACTCTTTTTTTTAATCATGATGATGATTTTTAACTTAACCCTCACTTGACCCTTATGTGGTTCAATATTTCAGTGTCCAGGGAACCGGAAGTGTCCCACCTTGCAACTCGAAGTGATACCTCTTGCAACCTGAACGATGCTCCATCAGTGGCATTTGCAATGGTACGAAACATTGCTTGATTGAATTTTAGAACTTAAATAAAGATAATATTTAATGGAAATATCATAATTGAAATATCACTCTAGTTCGTTCGAATGACATTCGTACATTAACTTAACCCTCACTTGACCCTTATGTGGTTCAATATTTCAGTGTCCAGGGAACCGGAAGTGTCCCACCTTGCAACTCGAAGTGATACCTCTTGCAACCTGAACGATGCTCCATCAGTGGCATTTGCAATGGTACGAAACATTGCTTGATTGAATTTTAGAACTTAAATAAAGATAATATTTAATGGAAATATCATAATTGAAATATCACTCTAGTTCGTTCGAATGACATTCGTACAGCAAAGATATAAAAAGTAATATTAAAGTTAATTAAATTATAATGAGGATGGTTATAAAGATGATGGTGATGCTGTTGGTGATGATGCTTGTTTTGTTAAGGATAATGATTTTGTCATCAAAATACCTAAACATGATTGATATTTTGTTGTTAAATACAATTTCAGCCCGAAGGCCGCACATACCTGTCTTCATTCAGCGCTTTTGGCCATGGGTGACAACTTAGTGATGACGCAATGGGTAACACCTCACTGATGACACAATGGCTTGATTGCTAAACTGGATCAGGCCCTTTCACGGGAAACACAATGAAAAATGAAATATTCAATACATTGAACTTGTGTTGTGTGCCATGTGTTGATCGATAAGACTCTAACATTTATGTGATAACCTTATATTGATGTGCCATTATAATGGTTAATGTAACATTCTTATACTGAAGAGACTTTCAAATGTTGATTTGACATTCTTATATTGTTGTGACATTTCAATGTTTATGTGACATTAATATATTGATGTGACATTCTTATATTGATGTGACATTAAGGTGTTGATGTGACATTCTTGTATCAATGTGACGTTCTTATATTGGTGTGACATTCTTATATCGATGTGATGTTCTATTTTTGATGGTTCAAACAGCGATCATCGATTTCATTCAAATTCGAAAGAAAGGATGTTTGTATACATGTTTGATATGTGTTTATACATGATTGCATGTCCGGATGGATTCCGTAGTTCCTATATTCGAGGAATGAATTAGGGGTTATCTGTTTTAGTTAAGCCCTACGTGCATCGCTACGGTAAACACGTTTCATCCACCGGGTGTTTTTCGTGGGCGGCTGTCATTCCTGTGAAGGATATATGATCAAATCTGTATCACCGTTAGTAAGAATTAAGAGGCGCAATTAAGACTCTTTGAAACTTTGTAATTATGTATTGTTGACGCCTGCATGGTAGTATACAGGTTTGATCAGGGCATGTGCCGGAGGGACTGGCAACATTTAGACAGAATGGAACAGTATGTTCGAGCTTTTCAGTGTTGTTAAAGTATTTGTGTAGAGAATTTGTAAA